>NW_027045015.1:0-4000 GCF_964019385.1 Sycon ciliatum | reverse complement strand
TGAAACAAAAAAGGACAGCAGCACATACACCAGTATACTACTAGTAGGTTGTACACTTAGGGGCCATCCGTAAATATCGAACTTTTTTTCACCAAACGAATTATTTTAGTTTTAGACCCAACCCCTCCCTCCCTCCCCCTCAGAACGTAAAAAAATGTTGACATACATGCATATACAACGGCCATGTACATGAATCAATGTTTTCTGAAACGAAATTGGCCAACCCCTCCCACCCCATAATGAAATATTATTTTAAAGAGTCGGCGTGGAGAAAGCAATTTTATTAGTGCAATTAGGAGTATAATCGATGCAGACATGGCCAGACAACAACGAGTTCATGGAATTTTTAAGGATTTTTATGTTATTCAAAATCGATTTTCGTGTTCCGCTCATCAGTGAATAGTATCGGAACTGAGGGTACTGTGTACAAAAATAGAACATTTTATAACAGCATAATTAATTAAAAGTGTGAGCAACAAAGGAAGTGCTACAGCATTACATAATAGGTGTCAAACATAGTGCTAACGTATATAACTGAGTGCAGCCACAAAGCAAGAGGTGATACAGTGCAACATGACACAACATTTACATCTGATAACCAGCTACGAGAACAACTTTAGCGCGACTACGTGCTTCTTTTGTTTACAAAGAACAGGATTATGCACACGAATACATACAGCTTCCAGAACCTTCAACTGCTTAACATAACTTGCACGGCACAAAACAGAAAAGTGAGAATCATCGTACACACTAAGACAATCTGGACGTGATAACAAGTGACAAAATACAGCTGACTTTTTGCTCACGTCGCTCTCTTCCGTCTCATCCCGCTCCTTTCCTTCGCCTTCGAAATCCTTAAAAATTCCATGAACTCGTTGTTGTCTGGCCATGTCTGCATCGATTATACTCCTAATTGCACTAATAAAATATTATTTTGTTTTGTGAAAAGGTTTGATATTTATGGACAACCCCTTTAATAGTAAGAAAAATATTTAAGAACAACATCACTTTCACTGTAAAGTTGAGTCCGCTTATAACAAGCTCGAATAATTATAGCGAATTTCGTAATTCAGCAAACCACTTTCTGTGCCCCTGTTTAACCCCATGCAAAATGGACGCTTTAGGCGCTGCATCTGCCGCTAGGGTTTATCGGGTGTTAGCGGCCGTCGTGAGTTCCCTTCGGGAACGGACACGATAATTTACTTTTTTTTTTAATGGACGCTTTGTAGCGAACATATTCCATTTACAACGAACCATGAGTTGTAGGGCCGCATGCAAGCCAAGTGCACTCATACAATATGGCAGTCATGACGTGTTGCTTCTATGGTGTAAGTATATTTCTGATTATAAAGAATGTTTAAAATAATGTACGATGGCCAGCAATAGTCATCTATTTACTTGTACCCACACACTGGCGACCTTGTACCATGCAAAGCACAATACCGTCTACGTTATCTCACTTGCATGGTTAGCCAAGGATTAAACGGACCAAAATGTCACATCTTACCCGTAGGTGGTCCAACACTAAAAGCTCCAAGCAAGGTATTGCGGAGTCAAACGTTGCAACAGCTAGCGCAACACTGAATGACATGGTACTGCCTTTCATCGACCTGATGTTTTCTAAAGCTCTATCACGTCTCGAATGCACAAACCAACCAACGGTCTTCCAAGTTGGAAGTTGGATGTTTAAGTCCGGTGGCGTTGCTGCTATAACCCATCTCAGTATGACGAGAACACATGACAAGGAAGTATGTGAGAGTGCTTCACTCACCATTCCATGGCCTGGGTCTCCAGTGCAAGCCGGGCTTCTGGGTACTCACTCAGCGCCTGCGGGCATCCACAAACGAACAGACGAACAGTGACGCGATGAATGTACCCCCTAAATAGGGCTGTAACACCCCCCCCCCCCCCCCACACACACACACACACATACACACCATAGATGGAGTTTACCCCTGGACAGGAAATGTACCCCTGAAGAGGAATGTACTCGTGGACAGGGAATGTGCCCCTGGGCCTGCCACAAACTTTTCAAAGAAAGAGCTTAATGGCCAATTTAGGGGCAGCTGTTGGGCCGCTTACTCGGAGCAATGACTGTCAACCAAACCGAAATTGTCATAGAGTGGTTTCACGTCTGTCACATGACCACGCGGGACAGCCATGTTGTTTCTAACTCCGCTCACCCTCCCGTATCTACGGGTCACATGATGTCGGCGGCCATGTTGGCTCCCACTGTCCACAGACTCCACACGCCATGATCACTTTCTACACGAATTTAGTCACATGACCATTGTGTGAACACACTACTCTATCATCACTCACCCCCATCAAGTCACGTTTCCCCAGTATGAACACCTCCGAGTAGCCAACGGACTGAGCGTCAGCCGTACGCTTGCAAACAATCTTGCCACCTGGTAACCTGCAACGGAGCAGAAACAGTGGAGTACAAACACACGGATGTCGGTCCACACTGCTTCCAATCCGCAACGGAGCATAATGATAAAAAGCATTCCACGGATGTCTGTAGCAATGTAGTAACGTGTCGGCTGAGATCGCACGAAGAAGAGGAGGAGAGATTGCTGCATTGCACCGATATCGGTCAACATTAATTTTAACCGTGAGAATAAATAATGAAGTTGATTGTTTCAACTAGGAACACACGCTTCTTGCCGAACTTGAAACTTCCTCAGCCTACTCAAGCTCAACTGATGAGGGGTGAATTCCCCGAAACACTGTGTATTGAGCAGGGAGTGGTGCTTTCTTGCAGGTTTGCCGAGTGGAAGGTGCGATTTGGTCCTCGTGTGCTCCGGATGGCAGTCGTGAGTCAGTCAAGTTTCAAGTTCGGCAAGAAGCGTGTGTTCCTAGTTGGAACAATCAACTTCATGACTATTACCGCCGAAGTCGCAACTTCTAAGTTTGTGAGAATAAATACTTCAAACAAACAAACAAACTGTCTCTGATTGATCCGTAGACGTCAGTGGAGGTTGCCGAAACATGTCATGAACATGTGACAAGTTTGTAATGCACTGGATATGAGAGCCACCATTTTCCCTGCAGTCTGAACTCAGCCAATTGTTACCAGATCGTTGGGAGGGTGATGCCAATAATACATGTCCCGGCATTAGCATTGTGATGCGTGGCGTGTGTGTGTGTGGGGGGGGGGACGTGTGCGTGTGTCTTGTGTGTCTGTGTGCATGTGTGTGTGTGTGCGTGTGCGGTCCATGCACGCGCGCGCGCGTGTGTGTGTATGTGTGTGTGTGTGTGTGCGTGTGTGTGAGTGTGTGCGTCCCACGCACGCACGCGAGTGTGTGTGTGTGTGCGTGTGTGTGTGTGTGTGTGCATGCGTGTGTGTGCATGTGTGTGCGTGTAGCTGGATGCTTACTTGACATCTCCTTCGTTGCCGAGACCCAGCAGTGCAATCTCTCCAAATGTACTGCCTTCACAGAGCGTACGAATGAACTTGCCGCCTGCAAAGATCTACAAAGTGTTCACACATACACATGTACAAACACAGGCATAGCCACATGCACATGTCACGATGTGTACATACAAACACGAACAGACATACAATGGTACTGAGAAGAAGGACAGGAGACTGAAGCGTGTCCTTCTTCTGTTGTATCATTGCAGTCTTGTCTCCAAGGAAACACAGCACACATACATTACAGTGAAACCTGGTTAGGAAGAACCCTGATAAGACAAATGTTTGCTTAAGAAGAACTATATAGTATTCGTAACTCCATTGGATAAATGACTGCGTAGCCACTGGGTGTAACATACGGATAAGAAGAACTCCCGTTATTGCGAACAAATATCATCGGTCCCTTGGTGTTCGTCCTAAACAGGTTTGACTCTACTTGTGTGCCAAGCACAAGACGCAAGGTGCAAGTATTGGCGTGACTAAGTCAAGCAACAGGTGACCAGACAGTACCAGGGCCTTGGCGGGTAATGCCGGCAGAAAAATTGGCAAAATTCGGTACTTTTTCTGGTAAGTTTCATG
>NW_027045014.1:0-15631 GCF_964019385.1 Sycon ciliatum | reverse complement strand
CTGGGTTTAGCGACGACCACCTGCTCTTAACCCTTATCCGTCCGACCGGTCAAAAATCTACGACTATCCGTCGATCAGTAAATCCACCGTATCTCCGTCATTTCTTGACCAAATTCCATGTTCGAAGGGTCTATCGCCATTAGAAAACACCAGGCTATCGTCTCAAACAATCGCCGAAGAGCTACGACGCTCCCTTGCAACGATATCAGTAGGAATGTACGAGCGGGTTCTGGGCCAGGGGGCGCCCGGGTCCCAAAAAATGGGGTATTATTGAAAAATGGGGTACTAATAGTACCCCATTTTTGCGGTGAAAATTATTTTTGGCCCGGTTTTTTTGCGGATAAAAATATGTGCCAGGGGGTGCCCCTACCTCAAAAAAATGGGGTATTATTGAAAATATGTGTTGTGCACATGTGAGTTTGAATCTCACTTTTTTGGGCCACCTTGCCCCGGATGGGAGTGGGTATAAAAAGTAGAATGTTGAATATGATGTTTATCATGAAGTTTTTTCCGTGACCTACCCCACCTCCCCATGCAATTTTTCAAAAATGGTCCTGCTCGCACACACGTCAGAAAGGTCAGTTCTTGATAGATACGATACATGTCATTACAAAGAATAATGGAACGAACAGTGAATATCGCAATGGAGTGGAGGAGAAAGGTAGTACAATTCAGTTCTTGTTGTCCTGATTTCATCAAGCTGGTATTGGATGAGAGACCACAAAGTTTACTCTTCGAATACGTGTGAGGATGGATTCATCCATGATCTCTTCCGTGACACGCAGTACGAGATGGAGTTGTCGGACGCTCTGATGTGCACCAATGGTTCCACCCAGTCAGCAATGGAACTGTCAGTCGACGACCTCCTTTGCACCGCCATCGTGTCAACAGTCGACTCGGGTAATTTGGAGATAAATCCATCGTCGCCGATGTCGATCGTACCAACTCGCACACGAATCCGCGTTACTCTTGTTGCAACGGCACGGAGTTGAACGGCCTTGGTACTACGTCGTACACGCACACGATCAACTCGAGAGACTTCATTTTTCGTTCACCTCCTTGACAAGTTGCATTACGTCGCTGGAATCCAAATAGGTTGCATCAGCGAAGAGGTCGATGATGTGTTGAGAGCACGGTTCGTCACGCATGTCACTAAGCTTGTAGAATGAGTGTCTACCATCAGTCCACCTTCGCAGTATGACACCATCATCAGTCTCACTAATAGTTCCGTAGTCCTCCACACCACCGATGACGATTTTAGGAAGGTGCTGTTTCCTATTCTTCACATTCAAGATCAGACTGGTGACCCTGCAGATAATATACTCAGCAGCAGTGAGTGGTGACATATCGAATCTTCTGGGATGTGCTATCATCGGGTCAAGATCCCTGGTTGTCTTGCTAGCACTGAGGCGACGGATTGAGAACTCTTCATTATCGCATGAAAATAAATACCATTTCTCTGCTCTGCACGTCTCAGAAAATGTCCACGCCATTTTAGCTTCTTCACACTGCAAGAAGGAGTCGATAATGAAACTGCAGGTTGAGACTACTTCACCTCGAGGTCAAAGTTCACGCCGCGATGACCTTTGTAAACAAGGCTACGTCTAGACGTCTCAAACAAGACCAAGGGGTCACGCCACGGGGAGGTGACGACCTTGGAGAACACGATGTGTTTCGAAAGCGGAAAGACGCCCCCGTCATGGTGAGTCTTTTTTGTTCGGGTTTGGAATCTTTCGACTATGATATCAGATTGAGATGTGAATGCCTTTCTTCTATTGCTTTGACCTTTGGGCCAAATAAGGCACACTGTGTCGGTCGTGCTTAGTCTGACCCCGGGACTCCCCCCCCCCCCCCCCAGGGTTTGACCTTTGACCTTTGGGTTGAATAAGGCACACTTATCGTCATTGTTAATCTTTATTCTGTTCATTTTTTATTTATTTTTTCAGGAGTATTTTGCTATTATCCCCGGATAGGAGTGGGTATAAAAGTAGATATATTGATGGATAATGTTTCACTATGAAGATGATGGTGTGGGGTGAAGATGGATTCTGAATTAGAGATCTTACGTGCCTATGTACGTGAAAAGAGACTTCGTGAAGAAGAAGAAGAACAAGAAGAAGAAGAAGAACAAGAAGGAGGAGAAGAAGAAGAAGAGCAAGAAGGGAAGGAAAAGCAGTGTCATCATCTTGATCATGTTGTTCATGAAGGAAGATACGTATGTTCTTCTTGTGGACTTGTCATGGATGTGGTTTACTTACCTGAAGTTGATGTGCATCAGAGATGTAGTTTGATGAAGAAGCCTTACGCTGCGCATGAGCGGTTATGTGGTGTGGATCGTCATCTTTTGCATTTTCTTTCGAAAACTGAACTCTTATCCGATCAGCTTCGTGTACACCCTCTTCGAGAGCAGATACGTGCGATGAAGAAGTCCTGTTTGTACAAGAGTATAAATTATGCTATAGCATTATCCTGTATAGTATACGATACGAATGTGGATGCATTACGTAAACTGTATTCCTACTTACCTCATAGCAATGTAGCCTGGTTGAGGTTCAGTCGAATCATGAAACCTCTTCCTCAGCATTTTCCACTCCTATACGTACTGCATCTCATGGAGTCGACTAGGATGGTGTCTTCATTGCAATTGTCCACGTTGCGTTCGAATTTGCTGCTTTTATCTCAATCTGATATATCTCTTATGACATCATTGATTGATGCTTATTGCTGGGAAATCTATTCACTTGATCACGTGATCCAGAACATGCACACGTTTGACTGTGATCTTCTTTCCATACTGTATCAATTCACCAAGGTGGCGGTATCATGTAAGGAATCTTTATAATGAGATATGATTTTAGCGGGCACGATGCTGATTGATCAAATGTTTTTGGCGGGCTTGATGCTGATTGGTGAAATGTTTTTGGCGGGCTTGATTGGTTGACACATATCTTCTCATTTCAATCCACATACCTCTCTGGCTCGTATAAATACGAATGATTGTCTGCAGTTGAGTCATTCGTTCATCGAATACAGTGCTGACGAGTTGTCCTGACTTCACTTCCTAGAAGATGGCTTCCCTATACGAGCGAAGGATGAAGAAGAATTCCGCTCTTCCTGCTGACCCTCCTCGAGTTGTGCTCTCTTCGAAGCCAGTACCGGCTAAGCGTCGCTATGCATCACCTGCTCCTACCAAGCTCCACAAAGAGATTGTGGTGGATGGGTTTCAGGAGGACATGCAGCTGCCCTACAAGTTATCTGGTAAATCCTTCTACAAGCCTGGATATAAGATGTACTTCCCTTCGGGAGCTCTGCCAGCCTGTGGTAGTACGGCAACAGCTCGCAAAGATGCTCAAGGACAAGTTTACATCGAACTGAACGAGTCCACTGAGTTCATCATTACGAACTTGATCAAGACTTGTCCATCGCTCCGTGACACTCTCCGAAGTGGACGTGTGGAGAAGATCATAACCAACTTCTATACATCACGTTTGTCCGACGGTCAATGTCGGGTGTACATCAACGGTGAAAACAAGCTAGTCCCGACCAGCTCGTTTGAACTGGATGTGGAACAAGATGTATTCATCTACCCCGGGGCAGTCTCCCTAGACACTGACGAGCAAGTGATGAAGGTACGTCTTGCTGTTGCTCCAATCATCTGCATCAACGTGGAACCCAGATGTTTTCATCGTGCTCTGGACGCACACATGGCACTTTCTATCACGGAGCTGAAACAGCTGACTGAGAGCTTCACATCATTATGCAGTGTCGTCGTCCAACAAGACGATCAGCTGGTAGAGACCTTCCAATAAGTCTTTAATGAACTGCCTTCTTTATCACACAGCTGATCATTCATTCTTATTCTATCCTATACTATCCTATACTACTTTCTACGTCAATACCTCATGATACTCATTAAAAAAAAAAAAAAACTTCTAAAGAACAAGTATGGGTGGTGTTGTGTCGAGTAGTACGTCCACGGAAGAGTGCTGCCTTGCCTCTTCGGACTCTAGTATCCCCACTGCTACTACTAGTGGAGAATGGGTTGCAGGATGTGAAAAGAATGGAATTGGGAAAGATGAGCCAGGGTGATCTCATGTGAACACCATCAATGAATGCGTCATTCATGACAAGATCAATCATGTCAAGGTTACATCATCTGTTTTTGGCGGGCTTGATGGTGATTGGTTGTCAACTTTGCATTTTCAACCCACCCCATTCTGACTTGTATAAATATGCATGCTTGACATGCAGTCGAGTCATTCCTTCACCCGATACAGTATTGATCAGTTGCCTCGTGTCTTCACATTCTAGGAAATGAATTCCCTTTACGAGAGATGGTTTCACGTTGCAAAGAGTCTTAACGGATCGGCTGATCACAAGACTCACGAATGTCAGGTGTGTCATCTGCTAGTACGAGTTGCTGACCATGTTCTTGCAACATACGCAAAGGATGAAGGTGAATGCTCGGAGACTCGTCATGCCTTTGCATTCCATTTGTTCGTTCGTGATTCGACATTGTTTCACGTGTGGACATCTGCTAAACATGTCGCTATGAAGAGACCTGACATTCTCAGGTATGCTGCGAGCTTTACTGTTGGTGATGGTGATCGTGAACAAGCTGAACGACTTGAAAGTTGCATATGCGGCATCATGGAAGGTTTATGGAGTCATGCGTCAAACGACGTCATTGCCCTGGAGATGACCTTGGCATATTCAGTCACTCTGTTGGACATGCTGGCACGGAAAGGCGATCGTGCGAAGGTGTTGTTAGCACGAGATTTCCTCATGAAACACATTCATGAACAATCGAGGAGGAGGATGAACGGTCGACTCATCAACACGATGACTGTGGCTCTTGTTTGTTGTGCATTACCTGTTGTTTACCTGTTCTTATGAGCATCATAAAGATTTATTTGAGAAAGAAAATATTTCCTATCATAATTAGAACAGTGTGTGTGTGTGTGTGTGTGTGTGTGTGTGTGAAGATGGCGTACTGGGCTACGCATTTCCATAGGAGTGATGGGGAGGAGACTTCCCTCAAGCACATGCAAAGCATGCGGAATGATATTACCGAAATACAATCAGTTGTGGGGAACGATGACACCGAAAACACCTTGGTTCATGATGTGGAGAAACTGAAAGAGGTGAAAGCCGATGAGAGCAAGGTGGAAGATGTGGAAAACAGATCTACGCGCTACACAGATCAAGCCATAGCAGCTGATGAGCTGCACGTGAAAACAGATGGATCCGTGTCCATGGATGCTAACCTCAACATGAACGAGCATTCCATCTGTAATTTGGCGTACGATGATAGTTCTTTGACATGTGCTGTCCCTGCCGGTTGGGTCAAGAATGAAATCCAACAAGCATCATCGAGATTGCAAACTGGTATGGACACTGTGCGCAAGATGAAAGGACCTCGTGGTGATCGGGGATTGGGATGGCTTAGCGGAGGTGTCATGCCACTGAACTCTGTAGGGAGAAATGGTGACTTCTATCTCGATGCAACCACGCTCATCGTGTACAAGAAATTCAGCTCGAAATGGAAGGCGTTTGGTCGGCTTCATGGATCAAGAGGTGAAGCTGGTCCACGTGGAGAACGTGGATTGATCGGTCCTGAAGGTGAGACTGGACCTAGAGGAGCTGATGGGCAAGGTGGTGAACGCGGTCAAAAAGGTGATCAAGGAATACCTGGTCCAGAAGGTCCCAGAGGTGAAGTTGGACCACGTGGAGAACGTGGATTGGTCGGGCCTGAAGGTGAGATTGGACCTAGAGGAGAAGATGGGCAAGACGGCCCACAAGGTGAACGTGGTGTGCAAGGTGATCAAGGAACCACAGGTCCCATGGGTCCCCAAGGAACCATCGGTCCAACCGGTCCTCCAGGAAACAGAGGTCCCGTGGGCCCCCAAGGAATCATCGGCCCCATAGGTCCTCAAGGAACCAGAGGTCCCGTGGGTCCGCAATCAAATCAGAACCTATCCGATCCGTTTCATCTACTACCTCTCATTCGGAGAAACGCCTACCTCTACATATACTCTCATCCTAGCAGATTTGAATCCGTCACCAGGGTGAGCAGAAACAGATACAGAGGGGGAAATCTCGTTGACATGAAGGACAAGAGAATCAACGTGAACAGCATCGACATGTTCCGAGACGATCACTTCTACCTCAACATTACACAACCCAGCCAAGTTTCCATTAGAGAACGATTCGTCAATCTGTTTCACGACAACATGTCTTTTGCAATGTTCCAAGTAATTCAAGTGGACGCACCTGACCCTAGAAACATGTCATTGAAGGCATTCGATATCGATACTGTCGGAAATTTCAGCTTGGATAGTTTGTACGTGTTGTTCACTGCCACCCACATAAGTGGCAACTACTTCACGCGTCCCGGCCATTCATCATTCAACATACCCGTTTCGTCTGTAGTCAGCCAATTATCGGCGGCTTTGGATAAACCTGTGTCGAGCATGACGGATCTCTTGGGTACAAAGTGTGTCATAAGTTACGCTCGGAATTCAGAAGGCCTATTCACTCTATACGTAAACTCCATTTTGATACATTCCAACTTAGACACTGTCCCATTTTCCAGGACCAATGGAATCGAAGATTGCAATTATAGCATTGGTGGTACTCAATTCTTCAACGGCACTTCATCAAAGTTGTTCTGTCATTTGCACTTTGCAGAGAGTTTATCTTCTCACACAATCCAGCGTATCCACACAGAACTCATGGCACACTATGATATATGAAAGTGCTACTTTGATTGTACATAATATATAGCACACATGCTACACTACATTCTTGAGATGAAAATGAAAAATAAAACCTATCTATAGTGAGTGTCATCACAACACCAGAATGTCTGTGATATTGACAGTGGCGAACAACACGTCGGGCGTGAGCAGGGGATTGCACAAACCGAACTTTACTCTAAATGTGAAGGAGCTCGATACGCGTGATAAAGTCCTGCATGTTGAATCGGCTCAGTTTGAAGTACACTTTGAGAACATAGACGAGGCAACGAACAAACTCTATGTGGTACATGGTGTAGAAGAAGAAGAAGAAGAAGAGGATAGACTTTCCATCAAGACGGGAACATACAGCGATGTAGACGATTTGGTGTCTATTATCAATGCCACTCTGAAACGAGCAGGACACGGAGACATTGTGTTTTCCTACTCTCGTCACACCAGCCGCATAAGTGTCTCGGTACCCAGGAATAAACGGTGCTTGTTGAAGAAGGACTCACCCGCATTGGTGCTGGGTGTGGGCACTATTCTCAAGCCATACACGATCGAGGGATCTCACACGTTCCCGTTCGCTGTGGATCTGACAAAAGGCAGAAGACTTGTCCTGCTCTACACCGACCTCATTGGACCTGCTGTGGAGTACGAAGACAATACTGATTCGAGGGTGCTGAAGACTTTTCTTATTCAAACCCTCAACGGTTTGAATAACTACGTGTTCGGGAAAGAAGACAAACGACTGCTGCTTCCACACGAAAACGTGACTAGCATTTCGTTCTGGTTGAAATTCAACACCGGTGAACACATTACTTCCGGATATCCCGTCTACCTTGATCTTCGGATCACCAACACAACTACTTAGATGGATCTTCCAGATGTTCGTGTCCGTCACGTGCGTGACATGGTGGAGGATATAGCAAAACGAAAGAAATTGGAGAGCGAAAAGGTGCGTTGCCGGGAGAAGTACGTGATTTACAACACTGCAATCTTATCCTTTCTCATACTCATTCAAACCATTCTCAATATCCTTCAAGGGAGTGGTGCCGTATCTGGAGAACATCGCACTCGAATCATCGCCATCAGTAGCACGATCATCGGTGTGATCATGGCATGCATTGGTAAACACGTTCTCGACACCAAACGTCAACTTATCACGTGTATCGAACAACTGCAGCAGATGGAGAGAGCTGAAGACTCGTTCATGTTGGAATTGGGCATTACTCTTGAAGATGGGAAGCTCACTAACGAGGAGCATCAACGATTGATATCGATGATGAACGACTTTCGCAAGACACTGGATATTGGATCTTTGAAAAAAATTCACCCCTATTATAATGTGACTCGCAAGAATGGCACAGGAGATATACTCACCACAAGCTCCGGAGTCCTTCACGGGACTCCTGACCAACACGAAGATCGTTCAGAAGAACATCCTCGACAGGACGGAGAAGAAACTCTCGTTGCTTGAGGGTAGACGCGGAGTACGACTCTTTTCCACAGCAGATCGATCACCACCATCCCTGAACAATGAACTAGACATCTCGTCGCCGAATTTCATTGCTCTGGGGGAGAGCTATTTCATCGTGAAAATGCGCTATAGTGTCAAAAACAATCTCAATAACCAGCCTGGAGACTACACGCGATGGGTGTGCACCACGTCACCAGCCTTTTCGTGGTTCAAGAACATTCGAGTGGAGATCAACGGAACAGAGGTCACGCAATCGAGTAAAGTTGCCGACATGCAAATGGTTCAGCATATCCTCAGTCTAATGGAAAGCAGCAGCGAACGCCTTCAGTACGTGGACTCGGATCTCTACGGTCTACAGAAACTGGATCCGCAAAGAGCATTGAGAGGTGTGGATTTAACGCCCTATCAACTTGGTGTGAAGCGTAAGCATGGCTATGCCTTCGAAACAAACGCTGCAAACGCTAATGCAGCACAAGCACCGGATTTCGTCGATGATTTCACACTCAGGCGTGCACCCACCGTCGAGCTTGTCACCAACGAAGGCTTCTCCAACACGGTTCAGGAAAATGCACTTCGTGCAGCTGTTGGACGGTTTCAGTACAAGCTGAGACCCTTCCTACCGTTTTTCAATCAGGACGATGCTTGGTTACCCCCGGGTACACAGGTGAAGCTTCGCTTTGATCTGCCACAATCCGAGCTTTCCAGATACATCATGCTTAGCGATCAAGGCGGTGGTGCCAACAGTGCTCTGAGCGTCGGTGATATTGAGATCGATCTACTCCAATTGGACTTTGTGTACACTACCTATCGCATGGAACCCAATCTCACCGATCGTGTACGCCTTCCCAAACAACTCTATTTCCACACGTGGTGCCCTCGTCTCATACAAAAGAGCATTTCAGATGATGCTGGTACACTGGAACTGCTTCACAATGCGGACATTCCACGCAGGATGATCCTGTTCTTCACAGATTTGACTCATGGTACACAGCCAGCATTGGCTGGAGGTCAAGCATCGCATTCTTCGAACAGACTGGCCATGATTCATGCAAATCTCAGTCAACTTCGTGTCACTGTCAACGACCAGACGCTCTTTGACAACCCGCTCAAGTTCCAGTGGGATGTGAGTCGTAATACTGAAGGGCAATACTTCTACGATTACAACAAATCCTCCTACCTGCGTGGCTACAATCTGGTTCAAGACTTTTTCGGCAAGACGTATGGAACGCAAATCCCCATCACCGCTGCAGATTACTGCAATCACTACTTTATGGTGCCTATCAACTTGAATCTGGATCGGACCACAGACAATCCAAGATCGAGAGGAAATCTGTCCATCGACTATCAATTTAGCGACGTGACAAACGCCCCCGTGAGGAGACCTAGCGAAAATGGCGCCTCGATCAAAGTCAACCTTCTCTGCATGGACAAGTACTTGTACACCATGAGCAAAGATGAAGGTATCAAAGCCGAAGTTGTATGAATTAATTCCGACCTAGTAGTAAAAGGGCATCATGGAAGGTGGGGACCTGGAGACCAGACATCGTGTCTACGGTGGTGATTTGAAAACATCGAGTCGACAACACGGTGGATTCTTCTGGAAAAAGAGCTTCTGGAAAAACCTAATCGGTGCTGGACCGGATGAGATGGAAAAGCAGATGACTGAACCCACGACAAAACAAGATGCAATGCAACGCGGTGGACTTGGACCCCTGGCTGCCATGGCAGGAATGACACTTCTTCCCATGCTTTTGGGGAGAGGAGAGTCCGGAGACATTGTGGAAACGCAAATGAAAACAGCTTACAACCCTGCCATGCACCGAGGAGGTCTAGCCATTCCACCAGGATTAGCCGCCAAGGCCATACCACTCCTGACGAACCTGGCTGCTCCCTTGGCCATGGGTACCATGGCATCACTGGGTGACAACGTAATGGATAAAATATTCGGCAGAGGAGTAAGGAAGGGAAGCTCAGCAGGTGCCATGAAGCGCACTAAAAGTCGTCGTCGTCGGCATGCACTGAAGAAGATTCGTCAACGAGCATCTCGAAAAACCAAGAAACCAGCTCGTCAAGTTCGCTCCAAAGGCCGCAGGGCACGAGGAATAAAGAAACAAGGAAGGGCCTTGTTCAAAAAACTAGGACATCGTGCCCTCGACGAAGCTTCATCGTTCCTGTCTGCACCTCGTAGATCCCTAACCCGTCCTGAAACTCCATTTGCTCAAAAAATTCGACAGAACATTAACAGTGCAGGACCGTCTTCTATGAGTTCCGCTCACATCGGTCCATCCTACAACATCTGATCATGGACTTTATCTCGCTCCTTGGACAGGAAATCGGGAGGAAGAAAAAGACTAGTCCCGTAAGGAACGACGATGTTCCGACCACGGCCACTGCTCGACACGGGCTGCACATTCCTGGTCTTCAGTTCGAGTCTAAGGATTGGTTCACGGAAATCATTCCTGCTCTGAAATCCTGGGGTCAAAACGTATTGTTTCTGGGACAGAGCAACATGGGTAAATCCTACTTTCTCATCAAGCTCCTGAAACGTGTGCAACCTGAGCGTATAGTTGTCATCTCCAACACGCCGGCCGATCAGTATCGTCTCCCAAGCCTCAAATCCTTCAAGCATTACAGCACCATGCCCGAGTGTATCGAAGACATGGATCTCCAGCCTAACACCTATGTGATCATTGATGACATCAGAGTGATGGGTTTGAAGCACGGCAGTCAAAGAGAGTGTCTCTACAAGTTCTTCACCATGTACAGTCATCATCATAAGTTGAACGTGTTCTTTCTCTCTCAGAGCTTTGATAACATTAAGGACATGAAGATCAATGCAAACTTTATGTATCTATTTCGCTTCACTGATAAAAGCAATATCAAGCGTTATCTCAATACTCTGTTTGGTGGTCTGTGCACGAAGTCATCCATTATCTTTAGATTGTATGAGAAGTTATTGGCGGTGTGTCGCAGACCTATCCTAACCATTGATTGCTCTTCTAATCAGTACTACACGTATTGCGAAGACACTGCATTAAAGGTGACTTTTGAATAAAAACCTCGTTGATGTGTGTGTGTGTGTGTGTGTACGATATTAGTCGAAGAGTTAACCGAAAAGTTAGCCGAAAAGTTAGCCGAAAAGTTAGCCGAAAAGTTAGCCGAAAAGTTAGCCGAAAAGTTAGCCGAAAAGTTAGCCGAAAAGTTAGCCGAAAAGTTAGCCGCAACATTGAAAAAAATTCCAATCATGAATAAGAATGGAGCATCTTACGGTGAAATTCTCAAATGGGCTACCGAGTAGTATACAAAGAGTGGGACTCAGAAAGGGATCCTTCTCGATACCCAAGCGTAAAAGGTTGCAAACCTTGCAGTTTATGACGAAACATCCTCAACACATCATTAAGAAGAGAGCAAATTCGTGGGAAGTTCTCGGTATACCACCACTCATGCGGCAAAAAGGAGGTAATAACTACAATGCATACTTGAAAAGCGTTAAGAAAGTTCTTTCCCAAGTACCAGATCACAGTTTGAGCACCTCCACCCTGTTGGAACTGCAAGCCGATCCGCGAGTAAAGCGTCTATATGACACCCACTTCAAAAACAATCCCGATCACATCAGTTACCCGTCTGTGAGAAATGTGATTGCATCCAACATACTCAACTATGATTCCACTACCGATCAAGTTCGCGATTCCGTTTCAGATGTCAGGAAGAAGAGAAAGGCACCTTTAACATCGGTGCCTTTCAATCTACTACAAGATCATGAATTTGATCGATGGATCCTGCAAATCCTGGACAGTTTCCTCCGGCATACAAATATACCGGTAACCTTTTTGAAGAGCAACTATTTCACAAGCCGATCACAACTGCTGCAACTCTACGATGAAGATCGACTGAGGTTCAGGAGTCGGGTGGAAGCGGCTGCGGATGCCCTGAAGACGCAGACGATGAACGACTACACTACTCTGGTCAACGAGACGAATCGCATCTACATGTCCAGGTACCCGTTTGCAGCCATAGCAGGTGCCATGGGAATCAACAAACACGTCGATGGGTTCCTTCGATCAGAACGAAAGATTCAGGAACTAACCACCCTTGTGATAGCTATACCGGGATCACAGCTCAAGTTTCAAGATCTCAACGATATGACTTCCACCTATGGTAGAACAACAGAAGCAAAATTGATCCATCCCGAGCATTTCATGATCAGAGCACAAAAGGTGATGGTGGACGATGCATCATTCATTCAACAGGTGCTGAAGGACAAAAGCAGGATCACTCGTATCATCAAGGATATCCTGAGCGGACGCTCCATGTGATCACGTGCCAAATATTTTCAGGCTATGATCAAGAATGGACTATCCTCTCAGCAGTGCCGATATCAAAGGAAGATTGAATGGTGTCGGAGGGTTCGTGGGCTGCACGAGTTACGACCTCTTGCCACCCTTGAACAATGGAGACTTTTGTATCGTCAACACCGACAACGTTCTACCGGTGTACGATGCAACGGAAGGCGGACATCATTGGTTGACCGTGTGTCGCGAGCAAAACGTGATCCTGGTTTTTGACAGTTTCGGACGCAGTCTATACACTATGGAGCAAGATTACACTGAACCTGCACTGTGCGATTTCTTTAAAGAAGCCTACGCAGACTGTAAGATCATCACCAACACCCAAGCCGTTCAAGACAGAAGCACAGCAGTATGTGGATGGTATGCCATATTGATGGGAAAGCTATTTTCCAAATATGGTCTGGATGAAGCACTTCGAATTTTCCGAAGAGTCTTTGATGATGACGAAAAGCTGGAAAACGATCAACTGGTTCTCAGTTCAGGTGCCCTGGAAGGTGCTGGAGCCTTTTGGGACAACAAAGTGCAAAAGGCAATTCAGGATGGAAGACGGAAGAAGAAGACAGAACCCTCACAGTTCCATACGAAACTGGCTAACGAATTGCACAAGCCCAGACGAGTGCATTTCAAAAGACGCAAGGTGAAGAGCAGAGCAATTGACCATATATGGAGTGCAGATCTCGTGGATATGCAACGGTTTGCCCGAAGCAATAAGAACATCAAATTCCTGCTAACAGTCATCGACTTATACAGCCGCTATGCCTGGGCAATGCCTTTGAAATCGAAGACGGGTACCGCCGTGAGAGATGCGTTCGATAAGATTGTCAGTACATCCGGAAGGACACCGCTAAAACTCTGGGTAGACGAAGGCAAGGAATTCTACAATGCCCCCATGAAACGATGGTTATCACAACACAACGTCATCATGTACAGCACCCATAACGAGGGTAAAGCGGTGGTGGTCGAGCGCTTCAATAGAACGTTGAAGGCAAGAATGTGGCGTCACT
Source organism: Sycon ciliatum (assembly GCF_964019385.1). Classification (NCBI taxonomy): domain Eukaryota; kingdom Metazoa; phylum Porifera; class Calcarea; order Leucosolenida; family Sycettidae; genus Sycon; species Sycon ciliatum. The sequence goes on along the minus strand of NW_027045014.1, from coordinate 2,058 downwards.
TTACAGAGAAATCCACGAACACGTACCTCAATGTCCTACCTCATCTACTAGACCGCTACAACCAGTCAAAGCATAGAAGCATTGGGATGACACCTCACGAAGCATCGAACGGTAGAATACCAAAAGATGCAGATCAACAAGACCCCCTGCAGTCAAAACCCAAGTTCAAAGTGGGTGACGAGGTGCGCCTAACCGTATCTAAGCGTCATTTCGAGAAGGGCTACACTGCGAACTGGACGGAGGAAGTATTCGAGGTGGATGAAATCCTATCAACATCACCACACACCTACAGGATTCGTGATCTGATGGGAGAACACATCATCGGATCGTTTTACGAAGCAGAACTGCAACACGCCAGAGAGACCGGTTTGAGATTCGACAAGGTGTTAAAATACAACAAGGATCAACGTCTTGTGCAATGGAAAGGCTACACAGATAATAAATTCAATACCTGGCTCACAAAGAAGGATGTGAACAGTCTTCGGTCATGATTCACAATGTCATTCATATTGAAAAATAAAAAATAAATGATTGAGTGCTATGTACAAGCTGATGGCGTTCATGAGAATTATCGCATGAGTATGAGGGGTATACTGCTGGACACTTTCACGAGTGCGTTAGCACGACGAAAAATATAAGGGATACGGTATGTACAGAGTACGAATGGTATAATCCAGTTATCCCATGTACTATTCCAAATAGAGCGCGATCAGCACTAAGACATGTATCGATTATCCCACGAGTACGAGCAAGAGTACATGTACTCTTGGTACGAGGGGTACACCGCTAGATATTTTCATGAGTGCGTCAGCACGATTGAAAATATAATGGGTACGGTATGCACAGAGTACGAATGGTATAATCCATTTATCCCATGTACTATCCCAAATAGAGCGTGATCAGCACTAACATCTCCCTTATTTACTCTGTCGCAAGACCCGGGGAATATTCGTGCTCCGAGCGGGGAATATCGCTCTATTGACAGTTGAGTCCTCTTTCCAAGATTCCTTTTGAATTCCTCTCTACCATCTCTGTATGAGAAGAGACCACGGAATTCCGTATATGTATAGCATCCACCGATCGTGCAGTTCGCTGTGATGTCATTGCACAGTGTATGTATATTATGTGCATGTGTGTGTGTGTGTTTGTGTGGTACATGATGCATCCTACAATCCACTGTGACGTCAATGCACACTCCATGATGTGCGCATCCATGGTCCGTGTGCCTTACGTATTTCCACCCCTGAAAATATATGAAAATCAAGTACTATGAGAGTAAGAATTATATGAGCAGAAAGCTAGAAAAATCCTCCGTCTCATCGACATTTCAATAGAAGAAAGGCATTCACATCTCAATCTGATATCATAGTCGAAAGATTCCAAACCCGAACAAAAAAGACTCACCATGACGGGGGCGTCTTTCCGCTTTCGAAACACATCGTGTTCTCCAAGGTCGTCACCTCCCCGTGGCGTGACCCCTTGGTCTTGTTTGAGACGTCTAGACGTAGCCTTGTTTACAAAGGTCATCGCGGCGTGAACTTTGACCTCGAGGTGAAGTAGTCTCAACCTGCAGTTTCATTATCGACTCCTTCTTGCAGTGTGAAGAAGCTAAAATGGCGTGGACATTTTCTGAGACGTGCAGAGCAGAGAAATGGTATTTATTTTCATGCGATAATGAAGAGTTCTCAATCCGTCGCCTCAGTGCTAGCAAGACAACCAGGGATCTTGACCCGATGATAGCACATCCCAGAAGATTCGATATGTCACCACTCACTGCTGCTGAGTATATTATCTGCAGGGTCACCAGTCTGATCTTGAATGTGAAGAATAGGAAACAGCACCTTCCTAAAATCGTCATCGGTGGTGTGGAGGACTACGGAACTATTAGTGAGACTGATGATGGTGACATACTGCGAAGGTGGACTGATGGTAGACACTCATTCTACAAGCTTAGTGACATGCGTGACGAACCGTGCTCTCAACACATCATCGACCTCTTCGCTGATGCAACCTATTTGGATTCCAGCGACGTAATGCAACTTGTCAAGGAGGTGAACG
>NW_027045013.1:12500-23275 GCF_964019385.1 Sycon ciliatum | reverse complement strand
AGCAAACCTACAAGAAAGCGCCACTCCCTGCTCAACTTAGAGAGTTTCGGGAGATTCACCCCATATCAATTGAACATAAGTACTTCAGTAGCCTTATGAAATTGATGCTCCTAGTTTGTAGCCTTTTGGTTTTAGACGTTGAAAAACATCTCACGCCACAAGTTCCTCCATTGTCCGCTTTTTATCATCATTGACTGGAAAAAAACATTCTATGGAAATTGTGGCTCTACTCTTTTTGCTTCGTGCTTCATGTGGTTCACGGCAACAATGGAATGATCCGGTATCCTTGTCCTGTTTGCGTTCGAATGTAGTGGTGTAGAGGAAATGTTCAGCGGAACATTTGGCAATGTACCGTGTACATTGACCACATTTTAGCCTTTTCGGAACACATAAGCTAACTATAGGGCTTGAAAGTGATGACGTCAAAAACGGCCTGGGAGTAGTAAATTGACATCAGATTTCTATTTTGGATCCACTAAGGTGTAACTTTGCTATTGCCTCAGTATGTGGGTGCATAGCAACCCACTCATGTCGTATGCAGGTGCAACTTTTACTTCTCCACCAGTTGTCACCCCGCCCCCACTAGCCAAATCAGTCAGTTTCACTGGCAACATCACCTTGCTGTGAGTGAGACCGCTTGAAATGTGCTTGGATCCATACAAAACTGGATCCACCTGGATCCAGTTTTCGAATTTTTCAAATTGTTGCTATGCCATTGCTATGGAGTGACGTAGCACTTTCAAGCCCTATTGCCAGATCACCGGTAGAGTAGTGAGCAAGTCCTTGCCAGACGCGCACGTCTCATCTCATCATTCGAGTTTCATATCCTGCTACACTAGAGCGCAATAATATCTAGCACCTACGGCCGCCAGCTTGAGCGTTGTGAGCAATGTCCTGCTAAAGTGCAAGACCTGCTACTGTGTAGCTCTCAGTCATGCAGGCTTGTCGAACTCTAGCCTGCTCCCGGTTGCACTATTGCTCTCCACATGCTCTCGCTTCACATCCTTTTTTACGTTCAGCCAGCCTGTTCGCAGCCATCACTTGGCTAATGATCTCGATTTACCGAGAGACTCGGTGTGGCAATGCCCGTCTTCTATCGTTCTCCCTCCATGTTGTCATGTTGATTGTGTCCTGGCTAAGCACCAGTCCGCACATGCGATCACAACTTCAATACAGTGTGAACTGGGAGTTTTGTTGATACGGTCTCGAACTAAATTTTTGCTTTGGATAGAGAAAGCCACGACGGTAGTTATCACGGTACATCCTCCAGTCAGTTTCTAGGCTGTGAAATTTCCTATCTTTCAAAGACTCTTGAGTGATAAGTTCCTTGGCACGGGGCCTGTCGCCTGCACGTGGCTAAAATGAAATGCAGAATGCAGACAGTGGTATTCATCGTAGGTATTTTCGGAGTGATACCATGGCACAGTGGAGCAGCAGGTAAGATGATACAAGTGCGTGTAGTTTTGCCCTCACCATGCACAAACATGGCTAAATTACAAGGGTGCTTAGTGTACTCCGTATCAATGTTTGCAATGTGATCATCAATGTTGCAAACCAGTCCTGCTGCAGCCGAATGACATCCCCGCTGAGCGTGTCGAGGTACAGCCCATTAGAACCAGGAGAATTGATCCGTTGGGGTCTCTTCGAGGAAATAAAGAAAAGAATATGTGGAAAGTGTCCAATCACCCACATTTTCAATGTCCGACAGAGGTTTTCCAATATTTATTTATCGACGAAGTTGTTTCGCTATACTAACTTAGTGATCTACAGGCTGAGTGGGTCGGCGGAGAGCACATTGCGGGATGCTGTCTAACACTGATGCAGTGATGGTCGTTTATTATAGACTTTGTGGCTAATGTTTCTTCTTGGTATCGAACGCTTCACTACGCATACTTCTGAGCTGGATTAGCACCTGAACCTGCCTACTTTTCTACTTCCCAGCACTGAGCAAGTGCATAATTATTACTTTTTGTGCGTGTGTGTGTGGGGGGGGGGAGGGGAGTGGTATTTGTAGGAGTGCTTGAGCGAGCGTGTTCATCCGGGTAAATAATGAGCATGTGTGTCAGTCCGCTTGGTTTGCTGGTGTGGGAATGCTTCAACGTGTTTATATCCATATTGCAGTATCCTCAGCGTGCAAATCATCACAAAGTCGAGGAAATAATTAATTTGACCATTCATAACCATAATAAAGCTGACACGTGCGCCTGGTGCTTGAACATTTTCCAACCAAGAACAACGTCTATGTGAAAGTTTGTTCATATGCGTGTGTGTATTTTGCGTGGGAATGTTACTACCTGTCTCTCTCCCCCTTGCAGTCTCGGCGCCATGCACATTGTCACAAAGTCCAGGAAATCTGACCATTGACAATCATATGAAGCTGGAAAGTGCGCATGGTGTGGGACCAATTCTCCAACCGCGGACAATTATTCCTTTCCCGAACATATCCTTCTACAGCAGCTGTCCATTTGTCCAGATCGATATTACGGCAGATGTGGCTCAAACGTCGTGCAATCCGATGTTGGTGCTATTGAAGGAATTCCATGGGGGAAAGTATCAGATTGCCTCTGAACGCATTCCACCTAGTACACACAAGATGGGTTCTGCTACATGGACCGGGGTGGGCCTTGACCACTACGTATCTCATAACAGCAGTGCGACAGAAGCTTTTATCATTGGAATGACTCTGCAAACCGGATGCCAGTTGAATTTAAAAGCTATCTGGCCGCAAGTCGCCTGGGTAATGCTGCAAGGCAGTACACCAGATGTCTTACAGAAGTTTCCCTATGGTGCTGCGCTGGAGCCTCCTGTCACGATGACCGTCCGTGGTAAGTGCCGTTCATTCCCGTACTCTCTACTCATTTACTTCCCCGAACAGTGGCAAGGTGTGATTAGTACATTTATCAGGCATGCTTGAACGCTACACTAGCAACTGTCACAACTCATGTTAAATTGTACTCGGTTCCCATCTTAGACCTCTAAGCCGAGCAATAGTAAAATGCTAGAGAGAATACTTTAGCAAATGCAGCAGTGACAAAGGCCACAATGTATTTCGTTCTAATAAGGGTGCTCAAATTAGCTGATTACTATGGGGTTTAGATTCCTCGACTCGAATGCACCGAAGTCAAGGTGACCTCGTGATCTGTCTTGAGGATTGCAATTTTGAAGATGTGTTCTTTGTCAAACATTTAGTAAAGTGTCAAATCTGTTTCCATCACGGATTTCTCATCATAATCCGACAATTTTTGCCCTTACATGTATTTCTGCAGCATCCAGTGCGTGCAACCAGGCTACATGTGACAACTGCCAGACGCTCTATCAAAGCTGTCCTGCGTTGGGAGCAACTGGTAGAAGTCAATACCAATACTATTGTGGTACTGCATCTAACTACACGTGTCCAACGACTACTGCAGTTCAGCCTACTACGCGAAGTACAACCTCTCCTCCAACGAAAACATCCATAGTACCTCCAGCAGCAACTAGCGCTACTCCATCGACCACCTCCACAAGACCTTCATCGTCTGCCGTTACTAATCTACGGACTACATCCGACACAGTTGCTGCAGCTACAGTCTCACCATCAACCACGCCTCGGGTTGCAAAGGCCTACGCCGAATCGTCTACTCTTTCCAATGCCTTCCTATCACGAAACCCAACTGATGCTAGTTTGGGGTTCAGTGTACCGAACACATTCGAATATAGATCGGCCAGTGAAACCTCAACGGAAGTTTTAGTTTCTGGATCTTCACAACATGCAAGTGCGCCACCGCCAGGATCATCCAAGCGTGGATCACCAAGTGCTACAGAAGCGGTGGATAGGGTCATAATACTTCCCGGGACAGGGCAATCAAGCGGACTTACTATGGGCTTCAATATTCCCTTGCTTCTTCTCACCCTCTCCATTCTACTCGTACTTCTGTATCGAATGAAGCGCGAATCTCTCTCAGCACGCGGCCACTCTCGACAAGAAAAAAGAGAAGCGGTAGGCTTGCAGACTCCAACACCACCTCCGCCTGCTACAGCCCGCCCCGAACAATGCCGCCAAGTAGCAACTGACACGTCCGAGGGTCCATACTATATTGACGCTGTAGACTCGATGAGCGCGAACGTCACGCCCAAGTCCTGTTCCATGACTAATGGCACCATGTCGGAATTTGTCCATGCGCAGTCGTCCACGGCACCAGCTAATAATAGTGAACAAACCCAAGATTCGCTGTATGCTGATCTGGAGACAACTGCTAATTCCTGTGTTGATGCGCAAGAACGTCACTACACGCTACTATCTAAGCGTACACGAGCATATCGCTACCCTTACGAAGGTCTTGCTCCCCATAGCCGCGACCTTGCCAGCGGGGAATCCCGTGTTGACGCCAAGCCTGATGATGATACGTTGGTTATCTGCAATACCGCCCGCTCACTGGAATACAGCACAGCGTCTGCTCCCGTCACACAAGTTATTTACACTCCTATACTAGTGAGTGACTGCGTCGATGCTGTTCCTGAAGCTTGACCAACTACTCAATTCTAACGTACCCAGTCACCTCAGATCCTAATACAACAAACAACAACGCCCAGAGCAGCAAATTCACGACGCAAATACCCCTGCGGATAAGCGACCAACGAGGCTATTGATTCCAAAGCACGTGATATAATTATGATTTTTTTGTCCAACCACTACTGCATTTCACCCTACTACGCGCAGTACAACCTCTCCTCTAACGAAAACATCCATAGTACCTCAAGCAACTACTAGCGCTACTCCATCGACCGCCTCCACGAGAGTCTCATCGTCTGCCGTTACTAATCTACGGACTACCTCCGACACAGTTGCTGCGGCTACAGTCTCACCATCAACCACGCCTCGGGTTACAAAGGCCTACTCCGAATCGTCTACTCTTTCACATGCCTTCCTATCACCAAATTATGATCATGGACACCAGTGCCTATTATACTAGTTTAGTGTTGTTGACTTGACTCATTGCTGTTCTGCCAATGATTATCTGGATGTCTGGACAACTGTGGCAGATCAATTAATTTGTGTCGATTGGATCCCGCACGTTTCTTTAGGCGTACGGATGTGCCTTCCCGTTACACCGATCCACGCCTCTGTAACAGCTTATATTATAGCGTCTCTTAGTATTTCTGGCTAGAGTAGTATTGAAGTTTTCCTTGGAGTGATATCTGATATCTCTGCTGACTGCCTAGTCTACATGATCAGGCAGCCAACTTGCACCTTCAGTACAGTAGGGTGGCGAATACATTTCTGCCGTAACCAGGCCATGTGGCATTTTAAGACCAATGGTAGATAGCACTGCACCATGTTCTTTCAATTTGGCGACTCTTGCAATGGCTTCAAAACCTGTCTTCAATCGTGTGCATGGCACATTAAACACAATTGTGCCATTGTTCAATACAATTAATGCAAAGGCTCAAATGGTAGATTATGATACTCTCCATACTTCATCACTGTTATGAAATCAATTGAACTCACAGTGCGACACACATGTGCTGGAATGATGATTGGATGTTTCTCTCTAAGTCTCTCTCCGTCCCTCTTTCCTATATTTCTCAATCGCTCTATATCTCTCTCCTACCCCACTCCTTCCCTCCCTTGCTCCCCCAAACCCCACCAAACCCCTCACAGTCCTTCCCTACGAACCCATCCCTCATGTCGCCTTGCTCCTGCAGAACTTGACACTTGACTGACTCACGACCGCCAACAAGAGCACACAAGAAGTCCACAGAACCTTCGACTAAGAAAACCTGCAATAATTCCCCATTCCCCGCTCATTACACAGTGTTTCGGGTAATTCCGTCACCAGTTGAGCTTCCGTAGGCTGAGAACGATTGTGTTCAAAGACTGGAGTACTGCATCCGCACCCAATTGGAACCGAAACTACTGGCTATGTTACAAAGGTGGCCCCACAGACATTAAGATAGCACGTCGCACTACATTGTATAGCGCTCACGCAACCCAAATAGCACTAGGGATAGAGGCTAACAATTACGCACTGTTTACAGCGCAACCAACACCTCGTGAAGCCCAAAATAGCAGCTTGAGCAGGAGTCGCCCATTGAGTGTAGCTAAACAGACGCTGAAAGCCAGCAGCTGTGCACAGCGCTATCACATTGAACAACAACTCACACGTCTGCATGAGGGTTACCACTATCCGCTTAGAAGTAGCAGCGACTTCGGCTGTATTGGTAGGTCACGTGAGTGGGTCCTATAAGAAAAACACATTTTGTACGACAAGTAGAATATAATGATCAATTTATTGCATACCTGCACTGTGTCACTCACCTGTACTTTTAAGCTCTCCGAATTCAAATAAACACTAAACAAAACTTCTTGAATATTCTGTAAGATAACAATAGTCTATTCGGGTTCTAAAGCAAACCAACAACAATAACAACAACAACAACAACAACAACAACAACAACAACAACAACAACAACAACAACAACAACAACAACAACAACAACAACAACAACAACAACAACAAAAACAACAAAAACAACAACAACAACAACAACAACAACAACAACAACAACAACAACAACAACAACAACAACAACAACAACAACAACAACAACAACAACAACAACAACAACAACAACAACAACAACAACAACAACAACAACAACAACAACAACAACAACAACAACAACAACAACAACAACAACAACAACAACAACAACAACAACAACAACAACAACAACAACAACAACAACAACAACAACAACAACAACAACAACAACAACAACAACAACAACAACAACAACAACAACAACAACAACAACAACAACAACAACAACAACAACAACAACAACAACAACAACAACAACAATGACTCTTCTTACTGGTTGTCATCGCTTTCATAATATTGGGCAGAACTGCCCGTTTGCCATGCGATGTAAAATAACATAAACAACAACAACAACAACAACAACAACAACAACAACAACAACAACAGTTTCTCTTATTGGCCACAGCATCCTGAGAATAAAAGATTTCAAGATTTCAAACAACAGCAACAACAAAATCAAAAACAGCCACAACAGCAGCAACAACAAGATGTTGAACATCCTCTGGAAGCATCACTAACTACCGCTAGTGGCTGTACTTCTACGTTGATGTATACGTACGAATATAATCATCCGGTAGCGGTGGCCTGTTTGCTTCCGAATGCAGCAAGTGGCTTGGAGAGTAAAGGCCCGAGCCAAACAGTCAGCACACTGCACACTGTACACCGCACTACAGACTATCCTAGAACACAATCCGTAGCTCAGGTCGCTGGTAGAGTAGTCAGCAATGCTTCATCAGACCTGCAAGTCTCATTACACTCGGGCATCATTTCGTTCAAAACTTCATTTAGATCGCGATTATCACACAGCAGAGCTATATTAGCACACTGCTCAGCAACAAAAGACTCCTGCTCAAGTGAATTTTCTCATGCGTTTTTTCTAAAGCACACATGTCCTACCCTATGACGGTGTCTTGAAAGATATATATATTTGCAGGAACAACGATACCAGCTAGTGGTGACAATGCACAGCGGACTGCTGATGGTGGTGTTTACCGTTGGTGTGTTCGTATTGATACCAACCCACAGTGGAGCAACAGGTAAGATTCTACAAGTTTGTAGATGATACCACCCTGCTAATGTCAGGATCACTATAAAACAGTTTACTAGTTTTCTTCAACGCACTGCATTTTGCTGTGCCATTGTGATAACTGATAAGTGATGCCACTATTTGCAGCACTACCCTGCAACAGTAAACACTGCTATCCGCATAGAGCAACCCGAGTTACAGCACTGCCAAATACGAAAAAACGGACCTGTTCATTAGTTAGCGGGAAAGTTGCAAACTAGAAAGGTGTGACGAAACAATTGACTCTCACCCGCTGGACTCGAACCAAGAACTCTCCTCACTCATGGCCAACAGTTGGCGCAGTCGACATCCAAACAGCGACCGTTCACATGATTATGTTTTATCAGATTTCGAAACTCACGCTTCCTGTGAATCCACGGCGACTGGTTGGACGCAGCCCTCACTTTAACCCACTAACTTCACGTACAAACCACAAGAGGAGCCCCAATACATAACATATTCAATAAAAAAGCCGAAATATTGAGGGCGTTTTAAACTTAGAGTGGTACACTAATGATATACAAGCTAAATGGGCCGGCGGAGAGCACATAGCGGGATGCAGACCTACACTGATGGTCACTTAATATAGATGTTGCACGGCTGTCACGATGGTCATGTACTCGGCCAAAAAATATGGCGTCCAAAAATTTGAAAATTCAAAAATCTCATCATCGATCTGTCATTGATTTGCTTGAAAATACTCTTTTTCTCTTGAGGAAACCTCCACTTTCCCCTTCCAATCGACCGGGTTTCATAGTACAAACACGCTTCATGACTTCCTCTCGCGATCCTCTTTCATCTGATACCCGTCCTGGCCGTGTTCTTCCAGGAACGATTCCTTCAGAGGTGCGTTTCCTTTGCCTTGACGACTTGCCCTTCGTCACTTCTATCAGCCCTTTTCACAGCTACCTTCTTCTCTTGTAAAAGTTTTCTCGTCTTCTTTGCCAGTTTTCCTGGTGCCTGGGTGACTTCATTTACCGATTTTTTGAATTTGTTTGTCTTTCCGTGCTACTAGATCGATTTCCGTGGCCATCGATTCTACCGTATCGCGTGCTAGTAGTAGTGTGTAAAATGGATGAACACGGTGCATTGCTGTCTACCTGCTGCAGTATTGTTGGCAAAAAGTTTGCAAACATGGCTGTGTCCACGAAATACAACGTGAAGGACTATGCCAGATCATTCAAGATGTGTACGAGGTCGACATTTCTCAGGATGACCCTGCGATCCACCCTACACACATTTGTCATGTATGCAAACGTGTGCTGGATCGTTGTCTGAGAGAAGGTTGCCTTGACTCATTTGTAGGGGATGGATGTGGAGCGATCAAAGTGTGGAAGCCACATCACCGCACATACTGCGACATATGCCACACTGCACCAAACAAGGGTAGACGTCCACCAAAAAAGCAGAAGCAACTTGCTTCAAAGCTTTCTGCTGTACAAAAAAAAGAAAAGAAATGGATCACACAACAGTCCCACAACATTCATCCACAACAGCAATACCCCTATCACACTGTACTGTCCTGGACCCCAGACAGCACACAGTACTAGTTAAATGGATGTAGATGAAGCAAATGTTTTCACGCACGCAACACCGACATACAGCGCACAGAAGAAACTGGACAAGACTAGGTTCGTTCATTGCGCAGCAGGTTCTACAATACACAGCAAGGGAAGTGCCAATGAATAAGAAAGACGGCAGCATAGTGATGGCATGCATGGCGTACATGCCAAATCTCATTGACATCGTGATGATCTGATGATCTGGACTTGTACGACACATATGGGTGGCTGACCTGGCACGGAAATGTCATTCCGGAGTCCGAGATTCGGCTAAAACTTGGCGGTGACCGCCTCTGGAGCAAATCTTTCGCAAGCCAAGCACCACAACAATGCCATCCGCCCAGTTATCTTGCCAATTCCCGTCAGCAACGTTGTTATTCCGTCTTTTCATCTGGATCTCGGCATTTTCGCATGGCTGTATCACATCTACCTAGCTGAAGTCAAACAACTGGATGTGAAACTGGCAGCAGCAACTCTCTAGCCGTGTGCAGATGATCAGCTCCAGTTTCAAGAGCTAACAGTTCTCAGCGACAAAGTTCGGTCCGCCAGGCAAGCTATGGAAGATGCCCAGGCGAAGAGCGATGAACTACAGCAGCAGCTCCAATATGGAGTGCTCTTGCAGCAACACGCACCAGCCAGCTTTCCCAACGTCAATATGGACACTGTAGCTGCAGCAATACAGCAACTGTGGAAAGACGCCAGCGACGCCTTCACTGCTGCAAGTGCTGAGCACAGCAAACTCGTACATGACTTAGACGAGATGAGAAAGAACAAGAAAGTCACAGGACCATGCGCGTCAAGTCTCGAGTCTGTGCTCCAAACACACAATGTTGATCGGCAAGCCTTCCATGGCGGTGCCTTCGTGGGCAACCATGTACATCGCACACTGCAGCCTGCCGTACTAAGAGCACTGATGTCTGCTCCAGTTGAGGTGGTTTCCACTCGTTGCCAGCAGCTCGTTGCTGATGCAGAAATCTTGCAGCAGCGGTACCATGGATTGTTTTCGGGATATGCCGACTGCAGCCACCGTTTCAGCCATTGCAACAGCATGTCAGAGGCCGACATCTCAAAGCTGGCTGACTGCATCCAGCTGTTTCTTCAGAAATGCAGAGAATCCATTATCACCCGGCAGCTCGGCAACATAACTCCGAAACTACATCTCTTGGAGGAGCGCACAGTCCCGTTCACCAGGAAATTTGGAGTCGGTCTGGGTCGACTCGCCGAGCAGGGCAGCGAGTCAATTCATGCCAGATTCAACAGGCTGAGCTTCGATCAAAACGCTATTCCTGGGACTCTGCAGCGCCTCACAGCAATGTGCCAGCAACATCTCGTCGGGACATTGCCACAACATGACGCTGTTCGTCCCGCCACGGCATCAAGAAAACGCAAGGCGTCCGAGCTCGAGCAGTGATCCTCAGGCCCTGGACGCAGCAGCTTGGCCATTTCAGCCCTGATCCAGGTAAGAAAAATAACAACGGTACTGCTGACTCCTAGTTGAGCTCTGTAGTGACAACAGGAAGAGACGTCGTCCAGCAAAAACCTGCTGTCTACCTTCTCCTTCCT
>NW_027045013.1:0-5000 GCF_964019385.1 Sycon ciliatum | reverse complement strand
TGTCGATTGGATCCCGCACGTTTCTTTAGGCGTACGGATGTGCCTTCCCGTTACACCGATCCACGCCTCTGTAACAGCTTATATTATAGCGTCTCTTAGTATTTCTGGCTAGAGTAGTATTGTTGTTTTCCTTGGAGTGATATCTGATATCTCTGCTGACTGCCTAGTCTACATGATCAGGCAGCCAGCTTGCACCTTCAGTACAGCAGGGTGGCGAATACATTTCTGCCGTAACCAGGCCATGTGGCATTTTAAGACCAATGGTAGATAGCACTGCACCATGTTCTTTCAATTTGGCGACTCTTGCAAAGGCTTAAAAACCTGTCTTCAATCGTGTGCATGGCACATTATACACAATTGTGCCATTGTTCAATACAATTAATGCAAAGGCTCAAATGGTAGATTATGATACTCTCCATACTTCATCACTGTTATGAAATCAATTGAACTCACAATGCGACACACATGTGCTGGAATAATTACTGGATGTTTCTCTCTAAGTCTCTCTCTGTCCCTCTTTCCTCTCTTTCTCAATCTCTCTATATCTCCCTCCTATCTCCCTCCTTCCCTCCCTTGCTCCCCCAAACCCCACCCAACCCCTCACAGTCCCTCCCTACCAACCCATCCCTCATGTCTCCTTGCTCCTGCAGATCTTGACACTTGACTGACTCACGACCGCCAACAAGAGCACACAAGACGTCCACCAAACCTTCAATGAAGATAACTTGCAAGAATTCCCCATTCCCTGCTCATGACACAGTGTTTCGGGTAATTCCATCACCGGTTGAGCTTGCGTAGGCTGCGAATGATTGTGTTCCAAGACTGGAGTACTGCATCCGCACCCAATTGGAACCGAAACTACTGACTATGTTACAAAGGTGGCCCCACAGACATTAAGATAGCACGTCGCACTACATTTTAGGGCGCTCACGCAACCCAAATAGCACAAGGGATAGCTGCTAACAAATACGCTCTGTTTACAGCGCAACCAACACCTCGTGAAGCCCAAAATAGCAGCTTGAGCAGGAATCGCCCATTGAGTGTAGCTAAACAGACGCTGGAAGCCAGCAGCTGTGCACAACGCTATCACATTCAACAACAACTCACGCGTCTGCATGAGGGATACCACTATCCGCTTAGAAGTAGCAGCGACTCCGACTGTATTGGTAGGTCACGTGAGTGGGTCCCATGAGAAAAACATATGTTTGTACGACAAGTAGAATAGGATGGTTAATTTATTGCATACCTGCACTGAGTCACTCACCTGTACTTTTCAGCTCTCCAAATTCAAATAAACACTAAACAAAACTTCTTGAATATTCTGTAAGATAACAATAGTCTATTCGGGTTCTAAAGCAAAACAACAACAACAACAACAACTACAACAACAACAATCTCTTATTGGTCACTGGCTATCGTGAGAATAAAGATTTGAAACAACAACAACAACAACAACAACAACAACAACAACAACAACAACAACAACAACAACAACAACAACAACAACAACAACAACAACAACAACAACAACAACAACAACAACAACAACAACAACAACAACAACAACAACAACAACAACAACAACAACAACAACAACAACAACAACAACAACAACAACAACAACAACAACAGTTTCTCTTATTGGCCACAGCATCCTGCATAAAAGATTTCAAGATTTAAAACAACAGCAACAACAAAATCAAAAACAGCCACAACAACAGCAACAACAAGATGTTGAACATCCTCTGGAAGCATCAATAACTACCGCTAGTGGCTGTACTTTCTACGTTGATGTATACGTACGAATGACATCATCCGGTAGCGGTGGCCTGTTTGCTTCCGAATGCAGCAAGTGACTTGGAGAGTAAAGGCCCGAGCCAAAGAGTCAGCACACTGCACACCGCACTACAGACTATCCTAGAACACAATCCGTAGCTCAGGTCGCTGGTAGAGTAGTAAGCAATGCTTCATCAGACCTGCAAGTCGCCTTAGACTGGAGCATCATTTCCCTTCAAAACTTCATGTAGATCGCGATTATCACGCAGCAGAGCTTTATTAGCACACTGATCAGCAACAACAGATTCCTGTTCAAGTGAATTTTCTCATGCGTTTTTTCTAGACCACACATGTCCTACCCTATGACGGTGTCTTGAAAGATAGATACATTTGCAGGAACAACGATACCAGCTAGTGGTGACAATGCGCAGCGGACTGCTGATAGTGGTGTTTACCGTTGGTGTGTTCGTAGTAATACCAACACACAGTGGAGCAACAGGTAAGATTCTACAAGTATGTAGATGAGACCACCCCGCTAATGTCAGGATCACTATAAAACAGTTTACTAGTTTTCTTCAACGAACTAAATTTTGCTGTGCCAATGTGATAACTGATAAGTGATGCCACTATTTACAGCACTACCCTGCAACAGTAAACACTGCTATCCGCATAGAGCATCCAGAGTTACAGCACTGCCAAAAAACGAAAAAACGGACTTGTTCATTAGTTAGCGGGAAAGTTGCAAACTAGAAAGGTGTGACGAAACAATTGACTTTCACCCGCTGGAATCGAACCAAGAACTCTCCTCACTCATGGCCAACAGTTGGCGCAGTCGGCATCCAAACAGCGACCGTTCACATAATTACGTTTTATCAGACTTCGAAACTCACGCTTCCTGTGAATCCACGGCGACTTGTTGGACGCAGCCCTCACTTTAACCCACTAACTTCACGTACAAACCACAAGAGGAGCCCCAATACATAACATATTCAATAAAAAAGCCGAAATATTGAGGGCGTTTTAAACTTAGAGTGGTACACTAATGATATACAAACTGAATGTGCCGGCGGAGAGCACATAGCGGGATGCAGACCTACACTGATGGTCACTTATTATAGATGTTGTGGCTAATGTTTCTTCTGGATACCGAACACTTCAAAACGCATACTTCGGAGTTTGAGTAAAATAGCATCTACCTGCCTGCTTTTATACTTTCCAGCACTGAGCAAGTGCATAATTACATTTTCTCTGTGTGTGTGTGTGTGTGTGTGTGTGCGTGTGCGTGTGTATGTGTGTGTGTGTGTGTGTATTGAAAGGTGGGAGGGGTGTCGGAGTGCTTGAGCGAGCGTGTCCATCTGGGTAGATAATGAGCATGTGTGTCTGTTCGCTTGGTTTGTTTGTGTGAGAATGTTTCAACTTGTCTTAGGCGAGACTGCAATATGGATAAATGCTATATTGCAGCCTCGTCAGCGTGCACATCATTACAAAGTCGAGCAAATTTGACCATTGATAATCATTTTAAAAATGACAAGTTCGCCTGATGTTAGACAACATTCTTCAACCACGAACAACACCTATGTGCAAGTTTGTTCATATGCGTGTGTGTATTTTACGTGGGAATGTTACAACCTGTCTGTCTCCCCCTTGCAGTCTCAGCACCATGCACATTGTCACAAACTCCAGGAAATCTGACCATTGACAATCATATGAAGCTGGAAAGTGCGCCTGGTGCTGGACCAATTCTCCAACCGCGGACAAGTATTCCTTTCCCGAACATATCCTTCTACAGCAGGTGTACATTTGTCCAGATTGATATTACTGCAGAAGAGATTGGACAATCCTGCAACGCAACGTTAGTGCTATTGAAGGAATTCCCTGGGGGAAAGTATCAGATTGCCTCTGAACGCATACCACCTACCACACATATAACGGGAACTGTAACATGGGCCGTGGTGAGCCTTGATCACTACGTATCAAATAACAGCAGAGTAACAGAAGCTTTTATCATTGGAATGACTCTGCAAGTCGGATGCCAGTTGAATTCAAAAGCTACCTCACCGGAGGTCGCCTGGGTAATGCTGCAAGGTAGTACACCAGATGTCTTACAGAAGTTTTCCTATGGTGCTGCACTGGAGCCTCCTGTCACGATGACAATCCGTGGTAAGTGCCATTCATTCCCGAACTCTCTACTCATTTACTTCCCCGGACAGTGGCAAGGAGTGATTAGTACATGCGGCAGGCATTCTTGAACTACCAGCAACTCTCACTTATCAGGTTAAATTGTAGACAGTTGCCATCCTAGACCGCTGTGCTGAGCAATACTAGAATACGAGAGAGATTACCCCCTCCTCGATCTCATCTGGCGCGGCCTGAACGGCCAATGTAGTACAGCGCTGTCAAAGCAGCTGACGCCCGCAACCACGGCCCCAACCCGACATCAAGCCAACGCCGGGCCCATTCTCCCGCTGGCCAGGACGCATACAGGCACTCGCCGACCGTTCTTCCGTGGACCTGCGCTGTGGAACACTCTGCCAGCCAGTGTACGTTCCTGAAAAGCCGTGGCCGATTTCGCAGCAGCCGTGTACCCGTACACTCTCAGGCCATAAATGTTTTTAAAGAAGAGAAACAGTTATTATTATTATTCTTTTATTCCACGATGGCGTGACGCCAATAAGGATGATTAATAAGTGCGATAGAACTGGTACTAGCCAGAAACAGCTAGATGGAAATTAACCGGGAGGCAAGAAGCAATGGATCATGAAAAACAAGCGGGGGCAATAACGTTAGCAGGGGTGCAAGTACACGTTCGAGATATCAGAAACCAGGGGGGTGCGCGGAGCAGGACAGTGACATGCACCCCCCACCCCCCCCCCCCCCCCCACACACACACACGGACAGTATGTATAGGCATAACGAACGGTCTTCTCCTGTTAGCTCTGTTTGTCCAATACATGAGATATAACGTCTTTCTTGTTGTTTTTCCTTCTCCATGTAGCTGCTTCCAGCATGGTAAACGACAGTACCATGGCCTTTTCAGATTTTCATTGTACCTATTTGTAGTACCTCCCGGGATCAGTACTTCCACTTGAAATAATATCCACTCCAATGCCTCATTCTTAGCATTCTTTTATTCGCTTCCATGTAATTGGGCATATTGCCCGTTTGGTATTGCGAATTCAAATAAAAAACAACAACAACAACAACAACAACAACAACAACAACAA
>NW_027045012.1:0-19352 GCF_964019385.1 Sycon ciliatum | reverse complement strand
GTGGTGGTTGTAGACTGAGTCTTGGTCTGTGCGTTTGCGTTGGACATCTGGACTTCCTCTATTGACGTAATACGTCGTGTTGGTTGTACGCTGATTCGTTAGAAAGGGAATGATGAAATGTTGGTCAGGGGAGGCAGTTATGGTGTGCGACCCCTACCCCTCGAACCCACTTGCAATTGGTAGTGTCCTTTTCGATTTTTTCGTTGCACACGTAACACCGACTGTCCTCCGAAACCTTGGTCAGTATCCACTTGGGCTTGGCCTTGGGCTTGGCCTTGGGCTTGGGCTGGGGGTTCTTTTCTTCGTCGAAACTTCGGATCAGATCATCAATACTGTCGTCCCGGTCCTTCTTCTGGTCCTTCTTCTGGTCCTTCTTCTGGTCCTTCTTGATTTGGCGGACCTTTGACTTGCGGGCATCGTCTAGCTTCATTTGATTGGCCAGGCGGCTCATCGCTGCTGATGCCGCATCCTGACAATCTTCCCGCAACGGGCAGGTCTGGCACTTGTTATTTTTGGAGGACAAGGCCCCAAAGCACGAGGTGTTTTCGATTGCGAGAGCCCGGATGTAAGGGTCGTTGTGATATGAAGAAACGGAAGGGAGCCTTACCACGTTGGAGGTCTCAGCCTCGGCTTCAGTGGGAGCTTCAGTGGGGGCTTCAGTGGGGGCTTCAGTGGGGGCTTCAGTGGGGGCTGGAAGGGGCGTCAACCCGGCCAGTTCACGTGCTTCACGGATGCCGGTCTTTGTCAGGGCCCAGTACCCGCGTTTTTTGTATTCTCCGAGTCCTTTGTCCCGAAGGGTTCGAAAGGCGAGGCCACATAGACGATGGGTCCAAGGCTGCTTGTGGGAGGCACAAATGCCGTACTCATCTTCAGAGATCCCTTGTTCTTCACAAACAGGGGCGAAAACTAACTTGTGATATACCCCTTGGTCCGGGTTGTAATCGGACAGTTTCGCCAATACAGCGAGCACGTGGGGCTGGAAGGTCTTTTGAGTGATCTTCTTGGGTTTGGTTTTTTCCACGGTCAGATCTCCTTGGATTCCTTGTTGAATCTCAGAAAGCACGGTGTCTTCACATAAAGGTCGAAGGTTCTACACCGAAAGGGCTCAAAAAGGGCTCAATTCCTCTTTCTCAATGTGGTCGGTGTCCCCTCGTTCGAAGGATCCTCCCTTGAGATAGGGGTCCACAAGGCCCAAAGCGACGATTTTGTTGTCTTCGTCCGGAAGACCATCCGCATAAGACTGGAACCCTTGCTTGAGCAGTTGTTTGGGGACATTCTTCGAAAAACGAAGAATGTCTTCGCAGTCGCCGATCCAGGTTTCCAGATCTCGATGGGAAAACTCCCCGTAAAGATCCCCGTCTTCAACCGCTTTACGCAAAGCGGAGACGGCTCGACCCACATCGGCAAGCAAATTCCCCGAACGTTCGGCAAACAAGGGGTATTTGGCGCGGATGATGGGCTCTTCATCCTCCCAGCTCATGGAATTAAACCGAACCTTGCGCTCGATGCGGTTGATGATGGACGAATCGATGACGTTAGCCGACACACATCGTCCACTGGGGTCTCCGGCCCCCATGGTATTCGCGGTGATGAAGATCTGAGTCCCCGGAAGCACGAGGTAAGTTTGTCCGTTGGGGCCTTTGATGCGCCCTTGGATCGAATCTGTGACAAGACGGATAGCCTCCGCTTGGGACCGTCCCGCACGGTCAAAGTCAGACAAGACAATAGTGTACGGGATAACTTCGCCGTTGGAGCACTGGTATCCATCACGCAGCATCTTGAGCAAGATGCCTTCGGTCCAAGAGGTGCCGTTCGCATCGAAATCCTTTTCAAAAACCACGCCATAATATCCACCTCTTGAGAGATCTGGAAAATCTCCGAAGGGGTGCGAGTAAGGGCACAAAGGGCGTGAGGGAGAGCATCCTTGCCGGTGCCGGGAGGACCCCAGATCCAGGTGCTTCGCCCCGCTTTGAAGTACCGGAGCACCCGTGCAATGTCTTTTCTCAACTTCCCATGGGAGGGGAGTCGATAATGAGGTGGCAAAGGGAGGCACGCTTCAGCCGGAACATGAGCGTTGACGGGGAATTGAAACGGTCCGAAAGCGATAGAAAGATCCTCCACTTTTGGAGGATGGGAGCGCTGAGTACTGGAAATGTTTTTTTGGTGGGCCGCAATTACCGCAGGGCTGTAAACAGGGGCGTTGGGGTATTTGGATTGATATTCGACGACCGTCATCTTGTACTTTTCGGCCAAGTAGTCAGGGAGCGCATAATGCTCAGTGCCGTCGATCTCGCACTTGATAGTGTTTGCTTCACTCATATTTTTGGGCTCAGGGTGCACACAACAAAGGTCCGGGTTCTACACCGATGGTCCTCCTTTTTGTGTAGAAGTTATCTTTGCCCTGTATGAGTCCCGAATGAAAAGCAAAAGCAAAAAGCTCCCTGATTTGTTCCCTGGAGCCAAATTTCGATCCATGGCCCAGGCATCTGTGGATGCGATTCTCGGGCCGATGGGCATCCGCCGCCCGGTTGTATCTGTAGGGGATACTTTCAAAAACGAAGACGATTGGACCGGATTGAAATTCACCAATCTGTTCCTCGATTGGTGTTTGAACCATCCCAAGAAGGTCCCTACCTATTATGACGTCTCAGATATGGTTTTGTATGCCAATGATTACAAGGCTAAACATCTCCGTATTTACTTGGCCCGTATGCCCGATCAAATCAATCACCGGATCAAGCTTGCGATCATCGGTGGGGGCTACCACGAAGCGTGGCACACGGTTTGGTCTCAACGGACCTCCTTATCAACAGACACGGTATTCCCGATCACGCAACGGATCGGTGAGATCGTGAACAATGGTGGGCAGATGGATTCGAAACTGGTCGGGTTGATCGAAAGCTTTAGCCGTTACATCGAAGATATCCGCATCGAACGACTCGGGTGTCAGGAGTACCCTGGTGTTGAGGTGCCGATGCATGATCTCCAGGATTTCATCTTGGATCTGGAGAAGAAGTCCCGCCAAAAAACCGATGCCCGTGGTGTGATGTTTGCTTGTTTTCGGGACTTGGGTTTGGGGTACAACACTGAGTCCTCCCGTGAGGCGATGAGCTTTTATCGGGACAATAACCCCGAAGTGGTGGCGATGGTTGCCCCAGGAGGCATCCTGAACCCTCATCTGGAAGCCGCAAAAGCTTTGAGTGCAACGGATAAGATGGGCCATCTTCGAATCGCGGTGGAGTGTGCCATCTCTATCTGGAAGATTTCCCAGGCGGATAGTCCTCCTTTTCCCAACTGCGCCAACTGCGGAGCTAGCCCGAAGAATCTTATCGTTCGTGCAAAACGAGATAACACGGGTCAGATCCTTGAGGGTCTTCTTGAGATTGAGTGTAAGGTCTGTGGGTTCAAACGTGAAGAACCCGCTGGGGACGAATCACTCAATTACAACCAACGGGAAAACGAGAACACCGAACTCCCGGAGTTCGAGGACATGCCTCCCCAAAAACAGGAGAAGGAAGATTCGGACGAAGACTCCGAAGACCCCAAAGACTCCGAAGACCCCAAAGACTCTGAAGGGAACTCTGAAGGGAACTCTGAAGGGTCCGAAGGGTCCGAAGGGTCCGAAGGGAACTCTGAAGGGTCCGAAGGGTCCGAAGGGAACTCTGAAGGGTCCGAAGGGTCCGAAGGGTCCGAAGGGAACTCTGAAGGGTCCGAAGGGTCCGAAGGGTCCGAAGGGTCCGAAGGGAACTCTGAAGGGTCTGAAGGGTCCGAAGGGAACTCTGAAGGGAACTCTGAAGGGAACTCTGAAGGGAACTCTGAAGGGTCCGAAGGGTCCGAAGGGTCCGAAGGGTCCGAAGGGAACTCTGAAGGGAACTCTGAAGGGAACTCTGAAGGGAACTCTGAAGGGAACTCTGAAGGGAACTCTGAAGGGAACTCTGAAGGGAACTCTGAAGGGAACTCTGAAGGGAACTCTGAAGGGAACTCTGAAGGGAACTCTGAAGGGAACTCTGAAGGGAACTCTGAAGGGAACTCTGAAGGGAACTCTGAAGGGAACTCTGAAGGGAACTCTGAAGGGAACTCTGAAGGGTCCGAAGGAAACTCGTCGGGAGAGACTACTTCGGGAGGGAATGGGGCCGGGGGCCATCATTTCGACCCGCAGGACATTGAAGATGCGATCCAATCCGCCTTGGACATTTTGAAAGGGGACCAATCCACGGATCCTCTGGACAGCTCCTCGGCCCTGAACTTGGCTTTCGCCCAAGAGAAGGACAAGGCAGAAAAGGACCTCCAAACAGGGGAGTGTCCTTGGAACCCTTACTGCCCTGAAGAGGATACGGCCAGTATCGTTTCCTACTCAAACAAGGAAAAAGAGCGCCGGGAAGCCAACGTCATGTTGGATCAAGTCAAAGTTGAGATTGCTACTTTGCGTGCCCGCCTGCGCTCCATCGTTCGAGCGATGGAGATGACGGATACCGAACATGGGCTCCGTCGAGGGAAGCGAATCAGTGACCGTATGCTTGTGGATTCCAAACTGTGTCTCATGGATAACCGTATCCCGAACAGGTCCTACCAAAACACCAATGAAGCGCTTGACACCTCACTGGCTTTGGCAATCTGCCTTGACCAAAGTGGTTCTATGCGCAGTATGCGTCGTGAAGTCTCTCGGGCGATGATGGTACTTACGGAACCGGTTGAAGCGGTAGGGGGGAAGGTGTTCGCTTTTGGCTTCCGGGATGGGTCTGTCCCGCACCTGGGGTACCAAACAGGTTTCCACCGCACCGGAAGTGTCCATTACGACATCTTCAAAACATGGGAAGAACACTTTTCGGTCGTCAAAGGAAGGTACACGAAAAACCGGGCCATCGGAGGCACCCCGATGGCGGATGGGGTCCAATATGGGCTGAGTGCCCTAAGTCCTCGCATGGAAGGGCACCGTATCTTGTGTGTGCTCACGGATGGTGAACCAAATCCCGGGCACCATGGCGTGATCCGAGGGCAACTCCGCAAGGCGAAAGAAGCCGGGATTCACGTGATCGGTATCGGTATTGGCTTCGGAGCCGGAGGGGTCCAAAGTCTTTATCCGGATCACGTTTACGTGAATAACATCCGAGACCTCCCCAAAGAACTGATTGCCAAGCTGAACGAAGTCTGCGATTTCGGGGGTCAATTCCGGGGGAAGAGTATCCGGGGCCTAGACAAGCGGATGGTGAAGAAGATCTCGTGATGGGCGAAACAAACTATCAGTGGGTTTCCGTCACTTCTTGGTGGGGGCGTTACCGGTGTTCCAAGACGAAGGTCTTGGGGTACCGGCCTTCGGAAACCAAGATGACATCAAAAGAAGGAAGCCTCTCGAATACCATTGTCCCTTACGTGTGCAACCGTCAAACCTGTGATGAACCTGCCACCGAACGTCACAAGGGCAAGTGTTACTGCAAGACCCATAAACCGAAGAAGAAGAGTTACCGTTGAGGAACTCGAAAAAGAAACCCCCGCCCGACACCCCGGCCAACATCCAAGGCAGGATCAGACTCTTGGAGTGTCAGGCACAAGTCAAAGCCTGTGCAGGCACCCGGCTTGTCTGTGAGGACGAAAAAGGGGATATCTCCAACGGCCCGTCTCGTAAAATCCCCGAGGATTACGACAAAAAGTATGCCGCCGCACTCAGGAGCCTAGGCCCTAAACTCCGAAACCTAGAGCAACGTCTCGCAAAGTGTACTGGGCCACAAAACCAAGAGGAGAATTCAAAGGAACCCAGCCTCCTCGACTTCATGTCAGGTGACCGTCCGGTTCGATAGTCCGTTTATCGGGGCCCCTGTGTTGAGCGTTTATGAGGAAATCCGCTGGGTATACACATTTCTGGCAGGTCCGGGGGAGAGGATTCTCGGACAAGCAATGGCGAGTTATTCTCGCGCTGGCGATTGAGATTGTCTCAAAAGCGAACGATGGTGGCACACTTATAGCCGGGCCGGATGGTACCGGGGAGCCTATTTTAGGGGCCCGGGTCATTGAGCTGAACGGCGCGGGGGAGGAAGCGGGCCAACCCTTCCGATTCACCAAAGATAGTGAACTTGTGGTGGGGCAATGTGACACGCACCACCTCCCATATGATGCCGTGGTTGTCTCTATCCTCACGGCATCTAAAAAAATCGCCCCTGACATACTGGAAATCAGTTCAGATGGGGGTCGTGATGTGTTCAAAAGGATTTTCGCCATGTCAGACAAAGACCTATTCTCCAAAGCCGTCAAGATTGCTTACGAGAACCCGGAGACACGGGCTCATCTTGTCCCGGTCCTTCTTCGCCACGCTTCTTTGACCGACCGTAGAATTCGCAGCGCAGCCATCCGGGTTGCTTTACGGACCCAAGACCCTGATCTCCGCCGTCGGATCGCTTTGGCTCTCACTGACGATGGCGAGAAGACCTCCAAGTTTGAAGAGGGTTCACACCCCACTGACGAAGAGATCACCGAAGGGATGTCCCCTGAAGGCAAGGCCCAGTGGATGGAGAACAAAGGCAAGGTCCAAGAGAAGATGGCTTCCCGATTCTTCCCGAAGACCCCCACTAAAATTGCCAAAAAGTGGATTCAAGACGCCATCAAAAACCCTGGTCGGGTCCGAGAGTACCTCAACATCCCCGAAGGTCAGGACATCCCGATGGACAAACTGGACGCGGCCATCAGCAAGGTCAAAGACACAGGAAACCAAAGCCTCTTGTCTGCCTTGCTCCTCGCCAGACGCCTCAAGCAAATGTGATCCCCTTTTAGGAGAGCAAAAGGCATGACTCAAGCTAACAAAGCTATCTTTCGTCTCGCCTCCAAAAATCCGGGATTTCGAGAAGCTTTGGTAGCTGAACTCAAAAAAGCCGACAAGTGGGGGGCCAAGACCGCCAAGTTAATGTCCACCACAGACAAAGAATGGTTGGAGGTTTTCAAGGGCAAAGGCCGCCCCAACCCGACCAACATGGTTACGTTGCAACAGGCACTCGACCATGTACCTGGATTCAAGTTGGAATCTGGTCAGTTTGTCGAAGAGTTCAAGCTTGGTGAGTTTGAGCACGACTTCATGAGCAAGATGCTCAAGAGCATTTGGAAGTCGATGGGGCTCAAAGATGATCGAGGCGGAGGTAAACGCCCCCCGTTACCTAACGGGGTTTCTAACACGTACACGGTTTTTGATTTCCCCTACAGCGAACGGTCACTCAAGCCCAATGACCCGAAGCTCAAAAAATCGCTCAAGGATTTCGTCGCCAAGTGGAAGAAACACGCGACCCTCGTGTCGAGCAAGCCTTCCAACCCCAAGCCAGGCGTGTTGTACAGCACGGAACCGAAGATCGTTGTCGGCAAGGACACGATGGGGGGCAAGGTGTCCAAGGTCGAAGCCCAACTATGGCTAGGCATAGAAGGTTGGGTGGTCACGACCCCAAAGGGCCGTGTCACGATCATGGTCCCGATGATTGGTCGCGGGAAGGAAGCTAAGCCCGAGGACCCCAAGGCTATCACCAACAAGAAATTCCTCAAGCGGCTGTACATGTCGCTTTACGACGGCAAGCTGTACCAAGTCGCCAAAGCGGTCGATGCGGGAAAATCAGTCAATGTCAAGGTTGACAAGGACAACGTCCAGGTCACTCAAGTTTTGCGACAGTCGTCACCTGCTGTCACGAAGGTGCTCAAAGAGCTAACCAACGCGACCATCAAGCAGACTGCCAAGACCTTTTACGATGGTTTCATGAAGACTGCGGAGGACTGGGAAGCAGCGGCAAAGGATCGCGACGGCAAACTCGATGCCTACAAATTCTTCCGCGACATCCGCAAGCAGAGGAAGATTGGCGGTGATGATTACACGGTGCTCAGTCAGATGCTGGAGTCGGCCGACGGAAGCTACAACCTCAAAAAGGACTACCGCAATATCGCCAAAGCCAAGGCCGACGAACTTGCGGAATCGCTTCGCCAAGACTTCCTGTCCAAAAACGGCATGAAGCTAGGTGCCATCGTCAACAAGAAGAACAAATCGGGTTCGGCGCTCCAGGCAGCGAAGATCATTCGGGTTGGAGAGCATCTGTTTGAAGGCGACATTGAGTTCAAGTTCAGTGATGGTTCGTCGTTCGTTGTCCGCAACAAAACGGTCCTCAAGCGGAACCCGCAGGGCACCATCTTCGCCCAGTACCCGACCACCTTCCACAAGGTCAAGATGCCTGATGGCAAGGCGATGAAGTCCCCGTCCGAGAAGCGAATGCAAGACGTATTCGCCACGAGTATCGATGAACAGGGCGAAAAGCGTGCCAAGCACCTCGCCAAGACGTTGCCTGGTTTACGCCATCTAGAGAAAACAGCCCACAAGTTGGGTTTGCGTCCCCTCTTCAAAAAACACCGAGAGAGTAAAACCGTGACTCAATCTAACAAAGCCATCCTTCGTCTCGCTTCAAAAAACCCGGAATTTCGAGAAGCTTTGGTAACTGAACTCAAAAAAGCCGATAAGTGGGAGACCAAGCCGAAGGGATGGACGGACGAGAGCCGTGAGAAGTTCTGGGAGTCTTTGACCTCCAGGGCCCCTAAGCACAAAGTCACCGAGTGCATCAAGCGGATGAACAAGCACATGGACGGCAACGCAGGGGCTTTTTGTGCTTCTTTGGCTGACCGTGTGACCCCAGGTTGGCGGGAAGAAGCTGCTAAAGACCGTGCTAAGAAGGCGTCACCTGACTTTAAGGCTGTCGCCAAAAAGCTCATTGATACTAGGAAGGGCAAAAGCCAGAACGACCTGCATTACCGCGCGTACATGCGATCGGTCATGCAAGGCCAGCCGGCGGAGCACCTGGCCAAGAAGTTCAAAGGTGCTGCGGAGGCGCGCGCAGATCTCATTGATGAGGCAGGGGAGACCCGTATGGGGAACTCGCTGACGCAGCCTTTGAGCCTCCGTCGGGATTACGGGACCAAGACCGCTAAAGTAGTCGATTTCCCCCAGAAAAAGTTCAGAGTTGAGTACACGAGGGGTTCGACTTTTCTCCGAGTGACCGATCTGACCAACGCCGGAAAACGGGGGAAGAAAGTAGAGATCTTCACGGTTTATAATCTCGATTATGCCGATCCTTCAAAGGTTCAGGAGTTGGTGAAAAACGTGTCGAGTCAACGAAACTTCGACACAGCAAAATCTTGGGCGGAATCTTGGGTGGAGTGGTATGCGGATCAAGGTATTCGGAGAGCCCCTGATATCGAGTATCGGGTTGATAAAGGGGTCGAAGTTGCGCCTTTAGGATTCAAAGACATCAAAATTACTACGCCTCACGTGGATATTGTTTCTGGATTCACAGATTGGGTGATCCGGGACAAAAGGGATCCAAACAACCTCCCCGCGTGTATGGCAAAAGGAAAACGTTCGGTGAAGCAGTTCTACCGATGGGTCACAGACAACGAAAGGGCCATCAAGAACATGACCTTCCAAGAGATCGTCAAAGGATTATCCGCACAAGGCATCGAATACCATTCGTGGTGTGGGATGGACTGAGGGCCTCATAAAGAGAAAAGAAGGGCTGAGATCTCATGAGATCTCAGCCCTTCTTTTCTTCGGTAGAGTGGGGCGTGGCTACTCAAGCTCCGCCAACCCCTTGGAAAAAAGGTGTCAACACCGATTACACCGCGTTCGTCATCGAGGTCCATGTTTGTAAGGACACGGAGGGAAACGTACATTCTGCGCGTAAGCTTCAAGACGCAGAGGACGCACGATCTGTCGAATCGATGGGGAACGCTGGGGGGATGGAAGAAGGGTCTTTTGGGTTGCTTGTGGAGGCAACTCGACAAGAAGCCATGTTGCAAACGCTCATCAGCTTCTCGAACAACGAAGAGTTCAAAGAGAAGTTGATGAGCGAAAGTGTGGTTCCAGATGATTTACTCGCCCAGGTCACCGACGATACGCTGAAGCTCATGTGGGCGACGATGAGTCGGATCGGTTCAAGTATCGTCCGTGAGACCTTAGAGCAAGTGCGTAGTGAAGGCCGTAACTTCTAGCTCATGGGATCCTCTGGATCGGATTCCATGTAATCTCTTCGGAGATTCGTTCCAGGTTTTAGCCGGACAATGACCAAAGGCTGGGCTTGTCCCCACTGACCTGTTGGCGTTCGCACTGGCTTAGAAGCCTTGCGCTCCGCAACAGTAAAAACCCCAAGAGGGGTCCGGGTTTTTTCACCGATCCTTCCGCCCATAAGGACATCGGGCATGACTTGTAACACAGCTCGCACGTGGTCTTCCGTGACTTTGGTACGAGCTACAATCTCCTGAACTAGACGCTGATACTCCATTTCAGTCCCATCAAAGTCCGGCCCATAGGCAGGAAAACGTGTCGCTAATTCCTCTATCCCTTACCTTGATGTAAGGACCGAATGCTACGCCGATGACGGACAAAACTGCAAAAGCCGACGTAAAGCCTGTACGGCAGACCACCCAATATTCGTGTCTGAGTTCTTCCCTGGCCATGTGTTTGCGGGCGAATGGTTTGGGTTGCACGGAAGGGGAGGTCAACGCGGTCTTGGGGGCACGTCCAATGAAGGGAGCAGCCTGGGAGAATACTTTGGCCGCAGCACAGCATTACGGGATGCGGGCGACACTTACGACCCCTTCGACGGTCACACAGCTGAAGAGCTGGACGGACCGAGGCATCCCGGTGATCATCGCTTGGAACCCCGAGGGGCGAGATTGGTCCCATGCGTCTGTTGTGTTTGACGTTGATGAGGACCACAACGTTTACGTTGCTGACCCCAACATCCCAAACCCAGATAAGACCGTCCGAGTAGTCACCGAAGACGATTTTTACTCCAAATGGAGCGAAAAGTTCCCCAACTATCTGGTGCGTAGACCTGCCTGTGCGATCGAACGGGAGGTAACTCCTGATGGGCGTCAGGTGATGGCTTCTGTCCACGACGACTACCTCCAGGCGATCACGAACTTAGAGACGAGCGTGGACATGGTGGCTACCGCGACCAACAAGCTCCGTTCTTTAGGGTTGGAGCCCCAAGACGAAGACTACCCCTTCAAAGAGGACATCGAAGTTGTTGCTTCGGACATCACTCGTTGGAAGGGTGAAGTGGATCGGAAATACACGACCGAAGATGAGGTTCGTGTTGCTCACCGTGTTGCTCAGAACTTTCTACGGAAAAGAAGACCATGACCGCTCAGTACGTCCCCTCCGCTGGCACAGCCAACCGACACTTTGTCAATCAAGACTTTGTGGACACGGTAGGTGAACTGTATCCCGTCACCTGGGAAAAAATCCCCCTCGGATGGCACGTTTACACAGGGTGGCAGGGCAAAGATGAGGTGATGTTCACCCAACACGGTCCTGTAGGTGACATGGAGGGCCAAACCTATGTGGTGACTTACCCTCCGTCTAACCCAGATGCCTTCTTCAAGGACATCTTGCCCCTCATAGAACACGACACCCTCAAAAGCGTGTCTCCAAAATACGCCTCCCAACGTCAGCGTATTACTTGGTCTTTGCCCCCCCAATCAGAACCTCTGCCTTGTGCCCCCTGCGGACCCCCTGTGAGAGACTCTAAGGCAAAACAGGCATCCCAGGACCAAATCGACAAGAAAACCCTCCAGGCGCCCTGTGAGGCTTCTGTACGACTTCTGAACAGAAAAGCAGATATTTTAGTACATCAAGCGGCCGAGAGTGATTCTGGGGTTATTGATTTTCTTGTGACCCACAGTAAGCGAGGGCAATCACTGACGGCGAAGGTTCTCTTGAGTGCCTTCGGGGGGGTTCCTCTCAAAAAAAGTTCCTCACACCGAAAGGAAGCTAAGCGTCATGGGATGTACGGCTATCCAGTGGGGACTGCCAACCGGGGTTTGCTTTTGTGTTCAGCACTTCAAGAAGCGACTAGAGTCATCGGGACCGAACTTCACCACCGCAAGGCGGCCCAGCACAGCAAAATCACAAAGTTTTTGAAGGGGCAAAGCAAGTGTGCTGCAAGCAAACTGCTCTTCACTTTGTACCCCGAAAAACCCACGAACTTTGGGAAGAGAGCCAGTGAAGACACATCTTCCCAAAGTTATCCGCCCCAAAGTGTGGACGAGTGGTTGGCCTGGGAGCCTGAGAGCTAGCGGCTCAAGAAACGGTTTTCTAGGCCACTTCGGTGGGTGGAGACTGCTTTGCGGATACGACCGATAGCCACGGTTGCTTTATTTCGGTCTATTTCGTACTTTTCGGCTATCTCCCGCACCGTCAGCCCATTGATGAAGCGGTCTTTGAGCATATCCATGTGGAGGCCGGGGTCTTTTTCTTTGGGGATCTCGGCTTCCAGTGCAGCACTGATAGCTGAAAGGACGTTGGCGAAGGCATCTTGGTTGAGCACGTGCTCTTCTACCGTAGGTTGGGGGTCTTCTAGCCACCCTATCTCACCGAGGTTCTTGAGAGAAGCAACACTGACCTTGGTGGTTGATGTGCGGTAAACGGTCCCTGTGTTGATGGGGCAAAGCCACCACCGAGCTGGGTCGATGATTGCTTCCGGTTCGCCTTCCTCCAGGGTTTTGGCGTGGAGAACTTGCTCACCGTGGGTCTTTGCACCACCCATTCGACAGATAGGGTTGCGTCCCTCATCTCGGATCTCAGAGAGAGCAGAACGTCGAGCCCAAGCACAAACACGGGAATAGGGGATGCTCTCCCCGTTCTCAATGCGGGTGCGGAGCCCGTCACGCCGGATGAGGTTGGTGAAGAAGGTTTGGATGTGGTCGTCCACTTTGCCAAGGACTTCGGATTTTTTCATCCGACGGTTGAGGTAATTGCTCAACCGGTCGTACAAAGGACGATAATGTTCCTCGACCCACTGGGCAGTGACGTTCTGATCCACCGTTGTCGCTGCTGCAAGGGACTTAGGTTCCTCCAAGGGAGGGGCAGCCTGAACAGGTTCATACTGGTCTTTCAACCGTAGAGCTTCTTCGAGCCCTGTTTCGGTGACCGCCCAAACTTGTTTACCGAGGATCTCCGTCAAAGCAGTTTTGCTCTTTGACGTGTATTTCCACGACTGGTTACGGACGGCGAACCCGACCCGGCGATACAAGCCCTCTCGACCCTTCAACGGGTAATCGGTGGTATCAGGATCAATGCCAACTAGCTTGAGGGCTTCGTCGAGGACCTCATTGGCTGATACGGGGGTGTTCGCCTCCCAGTTGGAAAGTTTACCTAGAAGGTAAACGACGGGCTGATGGAAGGTGCAGGCCGTAGGAAGGCCCGGAGTATCGGTGTTCATTTGTGGTGTCTCCGCTTGGGTGCTCAGCACCGCAGCTAAGGTTGGAAGAGCGCCAAAGGAATGTCCGAGACAAAGGTCAGTGACCGGGTCGGTGGACGAGGCGGACCCATCTTCTACGTCCTCTCAAGGACCTATGTCAAGGACCTCAAACCACGTCACCGAACCTCCCGAAACCCCCGTGATCCCAATCGCTTAGCCTGCCTCCTTTGAAGCCCTCACCGAAAAACCTCAAAAAAAAACCCACCGGCCGGAAACCTGGATCAAACTGGGTTTAGGTAGTTTCTCTATAGGGGGACACTTGTAGAGTTTCTTCTTCGACGGAGCCCTACAATGACGGTCAGCACCCACAATCTCCAATTACGTTCGTTAAGTATCCGAGTCGCGAAAGCGTGGCTCAAGCGGGCGTTTTCGTTAGATGAGTATGCTCGATTGTCTGTGTTGGAGGGGTTGAGTGGGGAGCCGCCTGGGACCTGGGTGAACAAGGGTCGTCGAGGGATGAGGATGGCGAAAGAACAGCACCCGAACATGGCCCCTGCGTGGACGGAGGCTCGATCCGTAGGGCTTTACGACCAGGCTGTGGCTGTTGTGGACAAGATGCTGAGGCAGTCGGGGGTGTCTTCGGTATCGGGAGAAGACGTCCTCCAAGAGATGAACGTTGGATCTTCGACCCCTTCAGGCCCTAATTACAAGCGCATCTTTTGGGCCGTAGGAAACGCTAACCGGGCTAAGGGAGTTGACCGTCTTTTAGATAACGGGAAACTCAGCCCCAAACACAGCTTGATTGGTGGGACTTTGACCAAGTGGCTCAAGCAAAAGGCCCTCAACATCATCAAGTCCCAACAAGAACAGATGGAGACTTCTTACACCACCAGTCCCGATAAGGATCAGTGGGATCCTTTCAACGACAAAGGGACCGAAGCACTCACACAAGAAGACCGGATGCGGTTGCTCATCATGGCGATGAAGTCCAACACTTCGGTCGGTAACCGAACACGACAATTCATTGACCGGGAGATCAACCGGGAGTTCTCCGAAAAAGATGCGGAGATCGTTCAGATGTTCGTCAACATGATCCGCGACCCCCGCTGGTCTACCCCTTCGGAAAAATGGCTCAAAAACCGCTCCAAGTCAGATAAGCGTCCTCAAGCGGAAGCTTGGTTTGCTGCGGCAGCCAAGAAGATTGGTGGCATGATCGCCAAAGAACTGGGTGTGAGCCGTTCCCGTGTCTCCAACGTCCTTGGAGGTGGGGGCTCCAAAGTCATCCAGTTCATGGGGAAACTAGGGAAGAAGCCGACCATCAAATCCCTGGTCGAAGAGTTTGCCTCTGAGGTCGAATACCTCGAAGCCGGTCCTGGGCTCAACCTCCGGGCCTCCATCGATATGGACTCCGAACTTGACGAAGATCAAACACCGAAACAGATCTTCGATGGCGTCCAACGCATCATGGACGAAGAAGAGATCATCAAACGTGTCGCAGGACGGGCGCTCCTTGCCTCTAAGCGAAACAAACAGGCTGGTGCCGGAGATTACAACGCCAAGTATCTCAAGAGCATCACACCTACGCTCAAAAACAAGATCCTGAAGCACATCGCCAAACACTACGGAGTCTCTGTGTCAGAGATCGAAGACGAAGTGACTCACCGGGATGCCGAGAACCTGTTCGAATACGCCGCAACAGACCGGACTATGGCAATGGAAATCTACAAGGACTTCAAACGGCGAGGCTGGGCCTAAAACCTCCCCTAAAACAACACCCATCTCCCCTTACATACATAAAAGGGAGATGGGTGTTGAGTCCTAGTTCATTTTGATATAAGCCTCCGGGCCGGTAACCCTTATGCGACTTTTTGGAGAAATAGCTCTCAAGCGTTCTGTTCAGGGGCGGTGGTTTTTGGTGGAGCTTGGTCGTTTTGGAGCGAGCAACAAGATGCTCGGGAGGCCGGAGGGTTACGTCAGTTACTTCGAGGCCCAGCCTTACCGGCTTGTTTACGAGAAGATCCGAAGTCTCCAACAGACGGCCTCTCTCCCGGTCTTCAGTATGGCCTCCTCCCGGTCTTCAGGGGCTGAGCTTCCTCCCGCAGTGTAAAATTTAGAAACTTGTTGTGTGGGGAGCACAATGAGCGAGTTTTACAGCCGAGTCACTGATCTCTTCCGCGCGGTTTTCGCGACGGAGCCGGAGGTGTTCGACCGGGAGTGTGATTGGGAAGATCCTGTTTTGATGCAGGAGATCTTCGGAGATGACGATGTCCCGTTCTGATCGCGGCATGTACTCCGATGATGTCGTGACCCAGGCGCTCACGCTCTTGGCTCTGGTCGTGGCCGACAAGGGCACGGATCCTGGTCTAGCCCAACGAGGAGAGGCCATCTTGCAGCAAGCTGAGGATGAAGCTTACGCCGCTGTGGTGGGAAAAGAAGAGACCGTGACCGTAGAAGACAACATCATCGTGGACTCTGGGCGACCCAAACCGACCAAAAAGTACCGTTTGCGTCCCGGGCTCGTGTTCCAAGGGGAGAAAAAAGGTGACTGAAAACATCGCAGACCGACTCCAACGAGTTTCTGAAGCCCAAAAAAGGAGTTTCGTAGTCTCTCCAGACGATTATCAGTTCCAAGAGGATGGGGTTTATCGGATTGTCTTCTCGCACATGCCGATGATCTGGGAGAAGGCACACGCTACGTTCGAGAGGATCTTGGAGCACTCAGACGTGACCAAGGCGGTCGTGTTGGTGGGAGTCCCTGGAGCCGGCAAGAGCACCTGGCTGGCTTCTAATAAGGAAGAGGGAGTTGTGTACTTCGATGCGACTTTGGCTCGACCTAAATACAGGGCTGCTTTGGTCCGGATTGCGGACCGTGTAGGAAAGCCTATCGAGGCTGTCGTGTTGGACACCGATCTTGAGGTGTGCCTTTCCCGCAACGCTACCAGGACTCCTGACCGTCGAGTCCCTGAGCATGTGGTTCGGAACATGGCTTCCAGCCTCAACAAGCACCCTGTTGGACAAGATGAAGGCTTCAAAACCCTCCTACGGTTCAAATAACCTGTCACACGAGGTCTAAAAACTCCCCTAAAGGTCCTTAAGAGACAGTAAACAGGTTTCTATCTCCCTCAAAACCTGTTTACTGTCTCTTAAGGGTTATGTGGGGGAGGTTTTCGTGTTTTCATCAGCGATCCTCGTCAAGGTAGGTTGGACTAGGTAAGTAGGGGTGTTGACGTAGGGGAAAAAGTCACTTTCAAGAGTCAAATTTGGAGGTGAACTCAACAAATTCACAGGAAACAAGAATCCTGAGTCTTTAGTTTTGGGACCTAAAAACTGGTTTTTTTGGAGATAGAAACTCTAAACCTCTGAGTTCCGGGTTTAGTAAGGGATGTTTTGGGGTTTAGGAGAGGATCTTCTCTTCGGAGGTGTTTTCGAGGTCAAAAGTTGTTCTCGACTAGGGCTCAAATGTCATTTTTCAGTGTCAGATTGAAGACCCTCAAAACCCTTCACAGAGGCCCCCAGGTGGGCCTCAGAGGGTGTTTTAGGTCTTCCAACTACCGGGGCTTGAAATTTCCCTGCGCTTACGGGGCTGTAAGGGACTTTCTTCTCACTCAGCAGTCCTTGTTTTAGCTCCCAGCAGGGGATAGTTGGTCTTCTGGTGAGTTTTAGGAGTTAAGTCCCGATTTGAGTTTTTCAAAACTCCCCGTTTTTCTCCCCTCAACAGGTCCTTCAACCAGCCCCTTCAACTCTGAGATTCCAACAGGTCCTTCAACCAGCCTCTTCAACTCTGAGATTCAACCAGCCCCTTCAACCAGCCCCTTCAACTCTGAACTTCCAACAGGTCTTAGACCCTCTCAACAGGTCTTGGGGCTCCCTTATCCCCCAACCCTTACGAGAGGGCCTAGAAGGGCCTTCTCAGGCTTTCTAATCTCTCCCGGCTCCCTTGGGTCTACTTTGAGCTTACAACCATTCTCCAGGGCTCTCAGCAGCCTCCTTGTTTTTCCTATCAACCGTGTGGGGTTCTCTGAGCCTCCCTGAGCTTCCCTGAGCCTATTGGTCCCTCCTCCAGTCCCTCAGCCAACCCTTCTGAGCCCCTCAGCCAGCCTCTCCAGCCCCTCCAGTCCCTCAGCCAGCCCTCCTGAGCCAGCCCTCCTGAGCCATCAACCAGCCTTCCTGAGCCCATTGGGCCTCCCTCCAGCCCTTCTGAGCCATCAACCAGCCAGCCCTCAACCCTCAGCCAGCCCTCCTGAGCCCTGAGCCCCTCTGAGCCTTCCTGAGCCCTCTGAGCCATCAACCAGTCTTCCTGAGCCCTCCTGAGCCATCAACCAGCCAGCCCTTAGCTCTCAGCTCCTCAGCCAACCCTTCTGAGCCCCTAGCCAGCCTATTGGGCCCTCAACTAGTTTCCCTGGGGGTTTTCAGTTTTCGAGAACTTCTTTTTCTTCCTGCTTGACATCCCCTCAGAAGGGCTTCTAAGCTCCCCGAGCTGTCTTCTCCTGTTTTCGGACAGGACGTGCTTTCAGGGAACTCCCTACTAGGGAGGAAAGCCGAGCGGAACGTCATCAGGTTTCCCTCAGTCGGGCATCCAGGCTCAAGGGTAGGCTCCCAACCAACACCCTAAAGTTCTCGACTGACACTCACTGATGATGGGGAAGCTGGGGAAACCCAGGGGGGTTGACGAAGCCTCCGAGACAGTAGAGCTGTCAAACTCTCAAGGTTGCACTGAAATAGACTGACCCTCGATTTTCTCAGGGTCTTTAGGAAACTCACCCCATGAAGAACCATCAGCAAGAGAACACACAGAGCCAACAAGGTCCTTCCTTGTCTGACTCTCTCTTGTCTGACTTCTTGGTGGTGGAAGCCTCCTCCTCACCTGTTCGCTCTGCGGGTAACCCCTGTGTCCCATTCTGGATGAATGGTTCTGGGGAGTATTTACCTCGTCTTCTCTCTAAGAGATCTTTAAGGATCTTAAAGAGAGATTAAAAGAGTTAAAGATCAGGGTAGCTATTTCCACCACTGACAACAACAACACCACTACCACTTCCACTCAAACTTCCACTCAAACTCAAACTTCAACTCAAACTTCAACTTTCAATCCCACTCAAACTTCAACTCATACTTCTCATCTCACTCATACTCATACACGTACACTTCATCCTCCCACTACCACTCAAACTTCTAGCCCCCCAGCTAACACTTCGAGCCTCTGCCCTAGCCTCAGCTTCTAGCTCCTTTGCTCTCGGCCTTCCGCTCTCAAAACCTCAACACTCCTAGATCACGGTTAAAAGCGTTTCTAGCCGTCCTAGGGCCCTCTTCCGCTCCCTCTCAACTGAAAACCTAAGTCCCCCCCCTGGGGACTTATCCCCTCCCTCCAGAATATTCCCTTAACTGGGATTTCAGGGCGGAGGCGGTAGCTTTGGAGAACTGTGGATATTCCCTTGATAAAAGGGGATATGGTGTAGGATGGGAGAGTTGTATGCCGAACAACAGGAGAGGTAGGGGATCGAACTGGACCCCTCAGCAGGCTAAGGAGATCCTGAAGTTGCCTGTGATGTACGTCTTACTAGAGATGGCTGGACCTACCTTCCCTGGAAGCTCTAGGGCTTCAGTGAGTCGGGTAGTGGACATCCGACCTTTTGTCAGACCGGACCAGCTGTTGCCTGGACTTAGTTGTGGGTTCCCTACGTCCTTCAACTGGAGGCAGTGGGAGACAGGGGTAGTCCCCGTCTTGTTGGACCCTAGGTTTCAGACCAACAACCCCATCATCAAACAGATGGTGCAAAGAAACCCAAGAGAGTACGCAGACTTGTTGGGGGAAGCTTTAGCAGTCAGCTTCTATGAAGCAGGATACGGTCCCCTCCCCAGTTGATGGCTTGCATCCCCCTGGGCGTACTGAAAACCCCCCGGGAGGGGGCTTTCTCAAGATCCATCAACTGGTGGTAAGGTGTTGAGAACCATGAAGTCCCCCAAAGAGTCCTCCAAAGAGTCTGAGAAGATTGTGGCTGTGTCTTGTAGGGCTCGGCTAAGGGTCAAAAGAGGTTGTGGGGGGCAAAAGGCTGTTGTAGTCCAGGATGTGAACCAGGGGCTTGGGGGCCGTCTCCTCAGATACAAGTGTTGTTCTTGTGGGCGACCTTTTCAGATCACGTTCTA
>NW_027045011.1:0-2000 GCF_964019385.1 Sycon ciliatum | reverse complement strand
AAACTTTGGCCTGCGATTTACTTTGGCCGGTTGGTACCAAGCGGCGAAATCAGCGAAATTAAATCGCCAGCGAAAATTAGTTGATCTGAAGGTGGCAGACTACCCAAACATTCGCTGAAAAATCGAATTTGTAAATTCATATTGAGTGCTACGTCAGTTGAAAGAGCATGAATAGCTGCAATTTCTCTGAAAATTGTGTCCCGATCTGACCCGCCGTTCAAGAGTTATGGCCGAAAATGTGCAAGGAAAGATTTTTTTGTTGCACGCTGTCATTTGTTGGCAGCACTGTATTTGAATGTGAGCAGACCGTGCGCAACTTGTCGTATCATGGAAACATGTGAAAGTGTGCAGAATTTTGCTCCAAGTCCAAAAAATCAGGTTTTTGAGCCACGTATTGGGCTGCACGGCGGCGGGCTTCGCAGGACTTTTGCCAGCACCCTCGTGACGTTGCAGATATGTGGCTTGATTATTTGTAGTTGACATTGATTTAGTGACTTTGGCAAGTTTGAGTCGTGTCAAGAAGTCAGGTAGGATTCAGTACTAGGCAGTAGTGAACGTGAGTGGTAGTCTTTGCCGGTTTCTGAGGGTATCCTGGATTTGGTGTGCAGCGCCGTGGAAATGGCTTGCTGTGGAGGTCCCAGCACTGGATGTTGTATCAAAGGTACGACCTCGTAGCACACCCTAAACCTAAAAAAATTCAAAAATTGACTTGGGTCTGTGGGAGTGTGTGAGAGAACGCCCACTCGTTCCGTTGTGACAGATTCCAGGGCCTCGTTGAGGGGCCCTACCCCATCACCCATGGCTGCTTCTGGACTTGTTCTAGGTTTGAGTCCCGCGCACGAACAGAATGAGCACGAAAATGTGAAAAAATTGTAAATGCATTTGTTTGGCTCCTGGGTGGCTCGCACACCGTGGCACTATGCAGGGAATTTGAGTTTTTCCGGTCTGGAAAGCCTGTCAGTGAGGCGCAAGAACTTGTAAATCATGTCCTGAGGGCCAGCATAGTGGCAGGAGTGTGTGGTCAAAATTTCACTCAAATCCATTGAGAAACACCAAAGTTACGGTCAATTGAATGCCATATGAAATTTATGGGTAGGCTGCCCCTTAAGGCGGCAGACTACCCAAAAATTCGCTGAAAAATCGAATTTGTAAATTCATATTGAGTGCTACGTCAGTTGAAAGAGCATGAATAGCTGCAAATTCTCTGAAAATTGAGTCCCGATCTGACCGGCCATTCAAGAGTTATGGCCGAAAATGTGCCCTTGCAAGGAAAGATTTTTTTGTTGCGCGCTGTCATTTGTTGGCAGCACTGTATTTGAATGTGAACAGACCGTGCGCAACTTGTCGTATCATGGAAACATGTGAAAGTGTGCAGAATTTTGCTCCAAGTCCAAAAAATCAGGTTTTTGAGCCACGTATTGGGCTGCACGGCGGCGGGCGAAGCCCGCCGCCGTGCAGCAGGACTTTTGCCAGCACCCTCGTGACGTTGCAGATATGTGGCTTGATTATTTGTAGTTGACATTGATTTAGTGACTTTGGCAAGTTTGAGTCGTGTCAAGAAGTCAGGTAGGATTCAGTACTAGGCAGTAGTGAAACGTGAGTGGTAGTCTTTGCCGGTTTCTGAGGGTATCCTGGATTTGGTGTGCAGCGCTGTGGAAATGGCTTGCTGTGGAGGTCCCAGCACTGGATGTTGTATCAAAGGTACGACCTCGTAGCACACCCTAAACCTAAAAAAATTCAAAAATTGACTTGGGTCTGTGGGAGTGTGTGAGAGAACGCCCACTCCTTCCGTTGTGACAGATTCCAGGGCCTCGTTGAGGGGCCCTACCCCATCACCCATGGCTGCTTCTGGACTTGTTCTAGGTTTGAGTCCCGCGCACGAACAGAATGAGCACGAAAATGTGAAAAAATTGTAAATGCATTTGTTTGGCTCCTGGGTGGCTCGCACACCGTGACACTATGCCGGAAATTTGAGTTTTTCCGGTCTGGAAAGCCTGTCA
>NW_027045010.1:5000-10000 GCF_964019385.1 Sycon ciliatum | reverse complement strand
TATCTGTACATGATCACTGCCAAGAACTGGCCACGTGGTCACGTAGGACGTGCATGGCCGTCGGTAGACCTACTACTCAGTACTCACTGTACATAGCTACTAGTACTTGACATAGGTGCAGTCAGTGAACATGGGGTCAGGAGTTCTTATTTTCCAAGTGCTGTGGTGGCCCCCACTGGCAGTGTTCACGTGTTCAATAGTGGTGTACACGTATGAGTGAGTGTGCGGATGTGTGCGCAACGAGTGAGTGCAGGGTGGACAGAGAATTCTTATTTTCCAAGTTGGGCTCCCAGTAAAAAATTACTAAAAATCAAAAAATTAATGGAAAAAAATGGGGGTGGGTGGGTGGGTCAGAGACAATTTTGCACGACGGATTTTTAATTTTTCGATAATTACGGACGACCCCTTATGGGCTCACCACACCGCAGTACACACTCGCGCACGCACGCACACACACCATATATGCCCGTTGTCAGAAGCGGGCAAATCTGCAAAGACACTGGATTTACACCCACAGATGTAGAGGATATAACCCGAGTCAGAGGGTTATACCGGCTGAATATAAATCCCGACTGCGATAGCAGGAGGGATTTATATGAGGGTACGGTATAACCCGACTACGAGGGTCATATCCTACTTATGCCAGGTACCCCTACGCATTTCCAGAACAACGAACCTATTTGGAGATCTCCTACATCATGCAGTACATGAACATCTTCTGATGGTTATCAGTTGTCAGTTGAAAGAATGGTCGAGCAAGGTCAGAAGAAGATTCCTCCGTGGATGTTTGGCATAAGATTTCCTTTCAGTTCCAGTGCATATTGTAGCATCTTCATGATCTTGTCTTGAGCCGTGAGCGGTGCCGGAAGTCGACTGAATTGCTGCGGTGCTGGAGTTTGTCGTTGAATCAAACTACCGTCACTAGTTAGATTACAGCTTGGACTCTTTGGGAGTAAGTGTTACTATAATTATGGTACAGTGCTGATTTTCACATGCGGCATCTCATAATCAGTTTTGCTTGCAAGTAGATGCATTTGCATACACTGTTTTGTATCACATTTCAATCCAATCTATTGTAGCCTTTTCCAATCGGGTTGAAGTACATGTACACTGGTATTATAAACTTATTTATGAAGGAGACAGTCCGTTGATGATCTTCAACTCTTCGAAGTACATTGCTGACCCATTCGGGATACTTCGTGGTTATTCGACGTTCTTTATCCTCAGATTCAGTATAACAGAATACTCTGTAGACGAATTCCAGGTCATTCTTCTTTTCCATTGTGTACTGTTCCTCGTCAGTGTGCCGTTCTGTGTGGAGTGGACACGCGCATGTGGTGTCCGTTGTGTCTGTTTATGTATGGTCCGTGCGCTGGAGTACTGCCGCCGTACAAGTTCACTGCCTTTCAGGCAGTGAACTTGTACGGTGGCAGTGCCCTAGCGTACGTACCGTGCACCGGGATTTATATTCTATATAAATCCCGCGCGGGATTTATACTGGCCAATATAACCATGGCTAGACGAGCGCTGATTGGCTGAAAACAGGCCCTCCGTACCGTACCATGGTATAAGTTCTCTTATAGCAACAATGAGGACAAAATCCGCATGAAACAGATCAAGACTTGCGCCAGATAACTGCCCAAATCCACA
This sequence comes from Sycon ciliatum, assembly GCF_964019385.1. Lineage (NCBI taxonomy): Eukaryota > Metazoa > Porifera > Calcarea > Leucosolenida > Sycettidae > Sycon > Sycon ciliatum. Next base: position 8,350 of record NW_027045010.1, on the reverse strand, counting down.
ATACTACAGTCCATTTCAAAACTATAGACGCGTACATACAGTCCATTCAGAAAAAGATGGACTTCTAGCTTTTGGCCATAAATGGGTCAAACTTTGAGTTTTTTTAGAATTTTTTTCTGCAATCCCCTATGGAATCCTCTTCCAATTATGTTTCTGAAGTCTATTTATCCAAAAAGCAAGCCATAACAAGAATAGGATATCGGCCAGGTTTTGCCCCAGAAGCATTGAATTGGGAAAAACCATCAAAATCCAGGCCGTTTGACCCTGCCTGCAACAGTGCATTGTGGGGTTCGAACCCCAGTTCAGGTACCCTTTTTGGACTCTTTTTCAAAGATCAAATTTCGCAGCACTGCACTGTGTACAATGAAATCACGAAAAATCGCCAAATACGGGAGCTCGCCAGAGCCAGGGCCCATCTTTTTCTGAATGGACTGTAGGCAAAAACCGTTATGCCAGCATCTATACCACATAAAATCTGTGATCACTTTGTGCATAATTTTTTCCAAATTGGGCGTCTGTTACCCAATCCTTTAGAAACTATATGAGAGTAATTGTGGAGCGATCCTGAGCAATATTCCGAAAACTATTCTCAAAAAGTTCCAGCCAAATTTGAAATATTTCAAAAACCCTACGCGTCTATAGTTTTGAAATGCACTGTAGTACTATATAGGCAGAACATTTCGTCGGTCAATAATTTCGTCCAACTCCAAAGAAAGGGAGTTCGTCCGGTTGTAAATTTCGTCCATGGATCATAATGTATTGAAAAGCTGTACAAATCAACAGTCCGGCATTTAATATAGTCCAAAAGTTAAAAAACAGAGAGGTTCCAGGCTGTCCAAGAGAGTGCTCAATACCGAGAAGCAGAGAGGCAGAGTTAGTCCAAAAGTTCCTTGGACGAAAAAGACAAATAATTCCCGACAAATATTTCTGCTTGTACAGTAGTTGGCAAAGCCATGTGAATACTACTGCATAAGTACAACGTTTTGTTTGGAATTAACTTTCGCTATGTTCGTTAGGGGGCCTAAAGTTTGTACCAAACTAAAGTTGTTTTCCGAACGTTCGGGGTGACAGATCTCGACCAAAAACGAAATTTAGTACGTAACAAGCCTGCTGGTGGAGTGATCTAACGAAAGATTTCGTGAACGAAAATTTGTACTTATACAGTAGTAGCTGGAAAAGGCATGTGAATCAACCCCCCCCCCCCCCCCCCCCCCCATGCACACCTAGTACCGGTGAATCGACCCCCCCCCCCCCCCGCATGTGAATCGACCCCCCCCCCCCCCATGCATACCTGGTCACCACCCCCAATGCACACCTGGTCACCACCACACGGAGTACATCAGAATAGAACGACCAAGACTGCTACCAAACTTATGCACACACTACACTTGCTGCGGCTAACCAGTATAGACGGCAAGTTGCTGGTAGCTTCGAGAAAAATCGGAGTTACTCTACCAATCGCACTCAAAAACACACTGAACAAGAAAAGAGGCTCCAACCCACCAACCTTTATGATGTTGGCGCTTCTTTGATCCCTGGTCTTTACAACGTATGTGGTACAGCGTCCCTTCAGTTCCGTTCCAACACGACCTACACGGCCACTGCGATGCAAGAACTCAGCCATACCCACAGGAAAGTCGACATTGATCACGTGAGACACCTGAAAAAGAACACATAAAATAAAATCTAAATATGGACTGCACAGGACCCGCGGAAATCTGACCACCCTCAAAACCAGCCCAACTGGTGTGATTTCTGAAGTGGTCTGATCTGTGAGACGACCATCCCAAGTGGCGCATTTCTGAAGTGGTCATCTGTGAGACGACCATCCCAAGTGGCGCACACACATGAGTAACAAGACACAGGACTATCTGGATGGGGGGGGGGGGGGGGGGCATACAACGTGTACTAACTACTCGAGCATCCACACCGACACTCACTCGAATACCATTAAACAAGAGTGTGCAACTCGGCATCAAGTTGGTGAACGCAGAATAAATTCGTAGTTTAATAACGTAATTTTAGACGACTAAATAGAGCTGCGTTCCGTGAGTATAACTTAGTGTTGCACACCACTGCACCAATACGAACTTTAACACCAATTGTTACTGTCTCTTGACGTCAAAATGACGTAAACGGACAAATTCCGCTATCTTTGGCCCACATGCGCAGTTGTACACTCTGGCCTACATACCTGCACATGATTGAGAGGTTGTACACTATGCCTCTGTGCATGCAGTGGTGTACACTATGCCTCTGTGTATGCAGTGGTGTACACTATGCCTCTGTGTATGCAGTGGTGTACACTATGCCTCTGTGCATGCAGTGGTGTACACTATGCCTCTGTGTATGCAGTGGTGTACACTATGCCTCTGTGCATGCAGTGGTGTACACTATGCCTCTGTGTATGCAGTGGTGTACACTATGCCTCTGTGTATGCAGTGGTGTACACTATGCCTCTGTGCATGCAGTGGTGTACACTATGCCTCTGTGTATGCAGTGGTGTACACTATGCCTCTGTGTATGCAGTGGTGTACACTATGCCTCTGTGCATGCAGTGGTGTACACTATGCCTCTGTGCATGCAGTGGTGTACACTATGCCTCTGTGTATGCAGTGGTGTACACTATGCCTCTGTGTATGCAGTGGTGTACACTATGCCTCTGTGTATGCAGTGGTGTACACTATGCCTCTGTGCATGCAGTGGTGTACACTATGCCTCTGTGCATGCAGTGGTGTACACTATGCCTCTGTGCATGCAGTGGTGTACACTATGCCTCTGTGCATGCAGTGGTGTACACTATGCCTCTGTGTATGCAGTGGTGTACACTATGCCTCTGTGCATGCAGTGTTGTACACTATGCCTCTGTGTATGCAGTGGTGTACACTATGCCTCTGTGTATGCAGTGGTGTACACTATGCCTCTGTGTATGCAGTGGTGTACACTATGCCTCTGTGCATGCAGTGGTGTACACTATGCCTCTGTGTATGCAGTGGTGTACACTATGCCTCTGTGCATCCAGTGGTGTACACTATGCCTCTGTGTATGCAGTGGTGTACACTATGCCTCTGTGCATGCAGTGGTGTACACTATGTCTCTGTGTATGCAGTGGTGTACACTATGCCTCTGTGCATGCAGTGGTGTACACTATGCCTCTGTGTATGCAGTGGTGTACACTATGCCTCTGTGTATGCAGTGGTGTACACTATGCCTCTGTGTATGCAGTGGTGTACACTATGCCTCTGTGCATGCAGTGGTGTACACTATGCCTCTGTGTATGCAGTGGTGTACACTATGCCTCTGGGCATGCAGTGTTGTACACTATGCCTCTGTGTATGCAGTGGTGTACA
>NW_027045008.1:0-3000 GCF_964019385.1 Sycon ciliatum | reverse complement strand
CTGCATTGTTTGCTGCAGAATGTTTATCGATACAATTATTCCGCAGTGGAATGGCAAGCATGCAGAAAATGAACATGATTCTCGCGAAAAGTAACTTAGTTACAGCGCCAATGAAAGTACCTGCCATCGCCTGAGCACGGAGCGGCCACGAGGAACACTTTTTGCACAGCTTGCTGTCTTGCTGCTGCCGCTGTTGCTCGTCTTGAATGCAACTCACGGAAAAGCACCTTGCATATTTCCCAAAATGCTGGGGCTGGCAGCTGGCCGATCGGAATACAATGTACCTGAAAGCTGGCACAAGGGTTGGCAAGGGAGAAGAGTGCCTGTAATATTCACTGGTGCGAGAGAGCCCAGGATAAATCGCTAATTTTGATGGGGCTGGCTGATTGAGATTGCTACACCGCATGATGTCTGCTTGTGTTTGTCACCATCCACTTGACTTACTCTGATAACTGTTACTTGACTGAGCAAGCAAAACACATGCCACACGCGCACGTGTACAGTTGACCCTCAACTAAATTTTAAGTCTACAATCGAGAACCAGCTCGATCACTGTATCTTCGATCAAAACAATGCGGCGGGCGAGGTCAGTGCGTTCCTGCCCGCTGTTCACCATGGAGGCATGGTTCACGGCTCTTTCCGGCGTAGCTGACAGCTTTGCCAATGCATGTCTGTCGATTGGCACTGATAATTGATTGCCTGTGTTGCCTGTTGGTGGTTGGTTGATTGTCAGGTAATTTGCTGGGATTTCCCCACTTTGACAATAATACAAGTACAGTCTGTGTGGTGCAAAACTAGTGTGTGTGTGTATCTGTATGCACACGCACACGCACACGCGTGTAGTAATAATCATAATGATAATTATTATGTGGACACATGAAGACACACACACCAAACACATACACCTCAGACCTCACACCTGTCCATTGCGGAAGTGATGATAGCTAACAGCTATGTTAGACATAGCAACTTGTGCTCGGATTACTTATACACCATTCAACAACCTTCAAGACACACGCACGCACGCACACACGCATGCACACACGCACACACACACACACACACACACACACACACACGGTCCTGGTAAACACAGCCATTACAGTCACGTGTCCCCTTGCGGGGCCGACAATATGGAACGACGAGCGACGGCCGCTGAGAGAGAGGTCACGGACTCGGGGACCATGTTCGAGAGAGCCATCTCTGGCACCTATATGATCTAGCTTATCATCGGAAACGATTCCTCTCACGGCTGCCGCTTGAACTGGTCCATCACCCTTCACAACAGCTAGAGCGAACATTGCATGAGCCAATGCTGAGAGTCGTTCCAAGTCGTCGTCTTCGTGCGGTAGTTTGCTCCACTCGCGGGCTTGCAAGGCCTCGCGAAGGACTCCGAGGTGGGGGCAACCAGGAGAATGTCGGCATCATAACTATCCGACCAAGTCTCCTGTCGATGAAGACCCTACCTCAGGCACTGTTGGCCTGGACGGCTGGGGACACCCCAGGCCGTACACGACGGCGAGAACAAACACACACACATACACACACACACACACACACACACACACACACACACACACACACACATACACAGAAGAAGATAAAACTGAGACAAGATTGTTATCAAGAGATCTCTTTTCTACTGGGAAACAACTTCAAACAAGCCTGAACAAAGACCAATAGCCTTTCCTCAAGCCGATGGTGTAGATAAATATACAATAATTATGAGAAGCAATATGGGTCCTAAATAATCAAACGTGTCTCTCAGTGGCACCGATACTGAACATCATGTACCAGGGACTGTCTCAGGGAAAGTAGAAATAGAAGAGCAGCATTCTGAATGCGCTGCTGTGGTTGAAGAACAGTGGTGGAAATAATAGGCATGGTATTCCACCAGTCAGATAAAACACAGGGTAGAAATGCTAAATAGGGAGTAAGCACTCTGCCTCAACATCTGGGTAAGAGAACACAATGACGTGAAAAACGTCAGTGGCATATACTGTGAATATAGTGGAACGTACTGTCAATAAAGGAAAATACAGTCGTCAAGGCAACTGGAGTAGGTGTTGGCACTCAAGCCGATGTGTATATGGAATAAAATATACAAAGAAACAATATGTGAATTGACAAAATGGAGAACACAGTTTGGACTATCTATTTTCTCACACGGTTGTACTTGGGAAGTCAAGAGTATTTCGTAAGTCTTCACGCGGTTGGCGAAGGCAATTTCACAGTTCAGTTCTTGATAGGCAAGTCGTGCAAATGGCTACTGCACCTGCTACAGAGCTGTGTGCATGATAATCCTGCCTTCGTTACTAAGTGATGTGAAGCTCCTTGCTCGCGCTTGGCTATGCATGGGAGATACATTTGTTTCGCGGCCAGCATTGCTATCTCTCGGCTGGTCACTGCCCCTGTCTGGTGTTAAGCATTGTGCAGCGGGAGAGGAGTCCCGTGCATGCCGCTCCGCGCTGCGACCATCCTCGACGTCGTGGACGGGAGTACGTCGGGATCGGAACACTTTATACTCGCCGCTTGTCGATTGGCTGCGAACTACAGTTGCAGCGGACGACGGTTCGGACTTGTCGCCAAGCTCTTCCCGTGGCATGTCTGGAGTTTGTTGGAGCAGAGAATCGTCAACAGCTGCCACTCCATCCTCCGTCGTCGTTGTCATCACAGACGTTCGATCACTGCTTACGTACCCGCTGGTCGTCGTCGAGTTGCTCGCAGTCATGGCAATGTGGATGCGAGGAATCGGCAGTTCCTTGCCTTTAGTCATCAGATCAGCTGGTGCCGATGAAGTGCTGCTGCCGACCGAGGTGGTGAATTGTCCGGTTACGCTGCGCTTGGGTGGGGCTGAGCTTGTGCTGGAAGTGGGCGTGCGATTCGGCGAGCGGCCTGGAACCCGCGGTGAGGCAGAGATCTTTGGGATGGTGACGTCGGACTGCAATGCAGATCGGGGACTGGTGCGACCGGGAACCCGCGGCGAGCCGGAAATGTCCA
>NW_027045007.1:0-1000 GCF_964019385.1 Sycon ciliatum | reverse complement strand
ACTGATCCCTGGCATTTTTGGCTGCTTTTCGGACGTTTCGTTTTCGGACCGGTTTTCGGAAGAGCCTTCAAAAATCGGACACTGTCCGAAAAATCGGATGGTTTGGCAGCACTGGATAGGGAGCTTTGAACTTCTGTTTGGCTGAGCTATGAGCGCAGTCCTTCAGATTTTTGTTTTTGTGGTAGTATTTTTTTCTGGGGTAACGGCCTCTTTTACGGGCAAAATGAAGTCATGTAGACGTGAAAAAAAAGATCATAGCGTTGTCGAAAATTTTAAGTGTAAGATGTGTTCCAGTTTTGTTGATAAAATTCGCAGCAGCAAGAATGTTTCTGACTCCTTCGTCGCGATAACATTTCGATGGTATTACTATTAATTCTACACTGAACATTGTGTGATTTGGTGTGAAAATTTGCATGTCCGGACATGTCCGGCCATTTTTGCAACTGGCAGGACATTGTGTCAGAGCACATTTTAATCCTTAGCGTATGCCCTGATTGCTGAAAACCACTGTGCAGACAAAAACAACCGATGATTGTGCTGAAATGTACGGAAAAAAAACTATAATGTGCATGTACTACGTACATGGTATGGCCAAGAGTCCATAATTTTTGGACTCTCGGTATGACCTAAGCCCATGGGCTTGTACGATGAAGCTTTGTGATGTTCGAACAAACCCTGGGCTTATGCGCGGGCATGGGCTTACCCGCGGGATTCTACGGTATTTCAAAGGTGTCTGTGCTAAGCCATATAGAAAAAGCCTTGGATATAGAAACTGGCAGGTTTGTATCTCCAAGTAAAAAGAAGTCGATTATCGACTTATCGTGTCCGTTCCCAAAGGGAACTCACGACGGCCGCTAACACCTTGTAAACCCTATCTCCAAGAGACGGGTGGAAGCGTGTGGCCTCAATCACCAGGTTGGATTTAAAATCTATTGAGGGTATCCTCACGCAGGTTTGAACCCTGCTAGCTGCACCATAATTATTATGTTTGAATACAATA
>NW_027045006.1:0-4000 GCF_964019385.1 Sycon ciliatum | reverse complement strand
ATAGAAACCGTTCTATTGGGATACTTCAACTTATCTCTTCTAAGATGTTTTTCGAGAAGGTGGCGAGGACAATTCGAACGCGCTCCAAGTGGATCGGCTACAAGTCATGCAGAATCGGGCGGCTTTCGGACTCCCGCATCACACCTCGTAGTATTATTTTCTTTGCCTTCGCCTTCTTGTTATTGGGCAGCTTGCCCGTTAGAATCTGCGAAGTAAAATAAACAACAACCTCCGCACGCACCCTCCTCCTGAAATTGGACACCTACAGAGAGAGAGAGAGACATAATATTATATTCAGGCAGACGTTTATCGTTCTTGTCTGGAGGTCTCGAATGGTCACGCAAGTTCTGATCTGCAAGCCCTCCTAGTTCCTTCGCCAGTTGGCCCAACTAGGTTGCACTCCACCATGGGTCTGCGCCAACCGCCAGTTTGCACCAGGTTCGGCAAGGGAACATTCTTAACCAGCGATATTCATGTAAGTGCCCGCATCTCCACGCTCCGCCAGTTCCGCGCCAGCATGATCGCGCGCACCCCTAGTAGTACCTAGAGTACCAAACTTCCTGTTCCATGATCCGCTGGCTTAGTTTCTCCTCCTTATTACATCCCCAGGGGCGGATCCAGGAGGGGTTCCAGGGGTTCCGCGGAACCCCCTAAATTTCGTAAATGTACTACTGGCAACCATACTCGCCTCCATGTACATGTAGATCTACACACACTTGAGAGGGACGAAAGGCGTTTCTTCTGTAACTCTGAGTTTCACGGTTTTAACCGATCATGAGACAGCAACTACATGTATCCGACTGAGCTACTAGCATTCAGTTTTGTGTCTTTTGACTATACTGGAACCCCCCCCCCCCCTCTCTAGAGATCGCTGGATCCGCCGCTGATCCCTTCCCAATTTCATCCATTACTGCGTTCTATCTGCATTCGCCAACTTTTCATTGGGCAGATCTGCCCGTTTGGTTAGCGAATTAAAATAAGCGCCTTTCTGCTAGAGAAACCTAGCAGTGGTTTCCACTCCATGGACTTCATACCCTTCTGTTTTATTTTTATTTTATGAATAAAAACTTGGAAGGACAAAATGTGACGAGTTATGACCGGTGCAACTGTTCACCAATGTAACCAGACCATGTACAGTCAGGGAGTGCCTCAATGAGGCACGAAACTGACATTGGCTGGGAGCACTGAGACATTCAACGACCTGACACCTATGCGTAGATCTACGCGTAGCTCCAACAGGCAACACTTCTACGAGGCGCAAACCAACAAAAATCTAACTCTTTTTTTTACTATTGAACACTCCCTGCATGATGAACTAAACTGAGGAGGAGAACTCGACACAATGGTACATATCTAGCAGGACGGAGTGGGTGGGACCTGTGAAGCTCAGCCGACCAAGGGTCTCGGCATCACAGCTGCACATGTGCACCAAAGGAAACTTGGCAGGCTCTGGTTAGGAAAGGTCCAAAGAGGGGAAAGAAGGTGCAATGAAGATGAGCATAAGCTAGCTACAGCAACAAAGAATGCCGAGCATTACTTGATGATGACGAGACTAGTAGTTGGCGACAATTGGACCTACTGGTCTTACCACAACTCGACGACGCTAAGCAACAGGCCACCCAACTTGGGAGGCTCAAGTTTATGCAATCACCATAGAAGGGTAAGCTGACGCAGTGAGCAAAGATGAATTGTGGCAACGGAAGGGCCAACACCCTACTGAACATTATTACATAATATCATAGTGGTGTTGAATGAGGTTGTCTTGGACCGGCATGGATCAGGAATGTTTTTTGTTTTGTAGTATGAAAGGTTTGCTCCCCACACTGGAGCTCGCGCTATTCCGCCGACTTTACTTGACACTTGACTGACTCACAACTCACCTTTCTTACAAATCATCGCCGAAGTCGCAACCACTACTTCGTTTTGTAGTACAGCTGCCTTTCGCTAGAATTCGCTGATGCGCTGTTGCTTACAATACTATCTATTATTATTGAGTCTTGTTCCCTGGTGCCATGTGAGGTGATCACGTTCCACCAGGGCTATGTACTGTCTAGTACGGAATCCCGGCTACCACTGGGAATTTGAGCGGAATCCCACTTCCCGCCATATCCGAATCTTGTTCACCAGAATCGGTCGCGAGCGGTTGTCCGGGGCTGACATGATACGTCAGCGACGTCGCTTGGTCGAGAACAGCTACGTCGTTAGCACGCTCCTGCCAACACACACACAAACAGGCAGTGTCGGACCCATGATACCGGTATGCGCCAATCTGCAGTCAAACCAGACCCACAACTAATTACTTGCTTTCTTGGCCCCTTTGCCAGGTTTTGGGCTCACGTGCTGTGGCCTGACTTGAATCTTGACCTCAGCTCTGGATCTAGGCGTAATGCTGAGTCGTCGATCTTTGACAGGAGGAGATGAATGACAGGACAAACGGACAAACACATTCCGGGCCATCGCCGCTTGCAATGCGCTGCGATGCTACGCGTTTGAATTACCAGCCAAGAGGAATAAATGTGACGATTCTTGGCTTCGTCGATGCTCAGTCCGCTTCTGCGACGGTGACGACGGTCGCAAAGTGAACTATGCCACACTTAAACACCTAGGTTTCATCCTGCCCCGTCCCACACTCAAGAACTAACTCCTCGTTTTACCTCTTCCTTTCCAGACCAGAGTTCTTTGGGCATCCTGAACAAGGAGCAGGGGAAATGGCTAACAACGCAGACTCTCCGCCACGCGCACGGTGCTTGGTTCTCTACTCTCACGTGCCGGATTTCCGTCATCCCGAAGCGACGGAGCAGCGCAGGCTGCAACGGCGTCGGGTACGCGCGCTGAGCAAGTTCTTCGCCGAACACGGCGTCCAGTGCGTGCTGGATCAGTACGCCGAAGACGATCCGCCCAGCAACTGGAATGAGTGGCTGGAGCATGAGATGAGAACCTGCCATTGCCTGCTGCTCGTCATGTCGCCCGCTTTCAGGCAGGCGTACGACCAACAGCAGATTGACGATACGCTGCTCCGGCGCTTCGACCAGGAGCCGGACGTTCGCACAAACCAAGATCTACTGCGAATGGCGTCGAGACTGATCCACGCCAAGCTTCTTGATGAGATGTGTACCACCACCTCACCCTCTTCCTCCTCCGCCGCCACTACCGACATTGATAGTCAGGCGCATTCCCAGATGTCCACTACCGCAGGGCACGGAGCGCATGAATCGAGGCCCCGCCGTTGCTTCAAGCGCTCCCTCGTGCATCCGCTTTTCTTCAATCGAGTCGATACGGAATGCCTGCCTCAACTGCTGCAGTGGCGCAAGCAGTTCTGCATACCGGACCAGCTGAGTTTGGAGCGGGAAGGTGACGTCCGAAACCTGTACGCCGCAGTTCTGGGTGTCCCGCTGCCCGAATGTACTAAACCGAAGCTACGTCGTAAGTCGCTGTGCTGGTATCTGCAGAATGTGTGCACGACTGTATTCTTTTTTTCTTTCTTTTCTCCTCTTTTGCTTCTGCATGCCGCAGCTTGGTCCTTTTGAGGCTAGCCCGAGGGGCCCGTCCTTCAGCCATTGTGTATTCCATTGTCACATGTTCGTGTAATACTGACCCCTACACCTCCGAAATAGGGGGATTTGAGAGCGATAGCCATTCAACGTGAACAGCGATGGAGGTTTCTCTGCCCGGGTGTTGGCCCGTGTCGAAGGAAACGAAGTTCAATTACTGCCCGTAGATCTACGCATCTTGGTCCCCCTGCTCGAATCCAATGCTTTCTGTGGAAAGGGTACAACAGTACAAGGAAACCTCGCTGCTCGAAATATGTGAGCGAACCGTAACTTTGGCGTAAGGGCAAAAGCTTGTACTGCTCTCGAATCGGTTTGCTGTAAATTCGCTCCCACTAATCTTCCGCTGGTTGGGGAGGGAACCAGATCAGCACCACCGGGTCACCGGTGAGCAACGTCTGCGCTGTGCATGTGAACTCGAGCGATCGATTCAATCGCCGTCATTCTGTGGC
>NW_027045005.1:0-5000 GCF_964019385.1 Sycon ciliatum | reverse complement strand
TCTCTTGTTCTTGCGTGCATATCTGTGCCCTTTGCATTGTATTGGCTATGTTGTGAATGTGTGCATTTGCACCCTTTGTGTTGCATTGTGTATGCTGTGAATGTGCGCATGTATTCCCTTTGTGTTGTGTTGCGTATGCTGTGAATGTGTGCGAATGTGCCTTTTGCGTTGTATTGCGTATGCTGTGCTCAGACCCTGGTTGGACCAGAGGCAGACTATGCTGTGCTCGGCGCTGTACACGTACCTACGCCTTATACCGGACCACTCGTCCACAGCCCTGACCAGTCTGCGCGTGGCCGAGGTCAACTTCTGCATTGATCTGCTCAGGAACAGGGTAAGACAAAGCAGGTGGTTGGTGTTTGGTGTTTGTGTTGGCTGGCCATTGCGGTTTGGAAGCCGCTATCAAGGGCAAGCAGCAGATGCGCTTGTGGTTGAACCTGGCACCTTTGACGGGATGGCGGGGGGGGGGGGGGGTACTTATCCGATGGCGTAATTAGACTCTGGATGAAGGGAAGGGAGAGGGGGGGAGAAGGGCTGTAGCAAGAGTACATAACCCCCCAGAGTGTGCAACGCCTGTCCAGCTCTGCATAGGGTCCTGGTCGAGCGGAATCGGATCTTTGCGTCATAATACCGTACACATCTGAGGGGAACCCGTGGAGTCGCGGGTACTCTCGGATCGAAAACAACGGTGCCCTGCCTCGAGACTGGCCTTGCGCTGGTGTGGAGTGTACGCATGACATCAGAAGATCCGATTACGCTCGACCAAGACTCTATGCAGAGCTGGATCGGCGTTGCACACTCTGGGGGGTTATGTACTCTTGGCTGTAGGGAGTAGGGATATGTGGCCAGTGGGGCATGCACGACTAGGCATGGGGGGGGGGGGGGGGGGCAGGTGTGGCTACGTATCTGTAGCTCGCTCCATCCCCATAGTGTGGCAGTAGTGTCACTTTCTTCACGTTCACTCTTTTAAAAATGTAACCCCCATTCCATGTCCGACCCTATTATGGTTGGTACCTAGACTAGTACATAACCGCAACAGCATGCAACTCTGCATATTGGTCTGGTGCAACGCGCTGCCCACATAACATAGGCACCAACTGTGGCCCATTACATCATTATTGATCTGCTACAGTTTCCTGCTTCCAAGAGTCTGCTTTTCTCGGAGACTTCAGATTGTTTTGTACGTTATGCGTCTTGCACACAGCCATTTCCTTTGAACTTACCGTATGGCACGTGAAATTGTTGAGGCTAATCCGTAGGAAACCTCCAATCCAGGCAGCTCAATCGTCAGGTCACTGCATGATGAAGGCCGCATGTCGTGCAGCGCACCCAAAGCTGGGAGATCAGAGTTGCATACACTCAGTCTCTTGGGGTTATGGACTCTTGGTCCTAGCCGAATCTACGAGTACAGTGAAACCTGTCAAGGCGACCACTCGGATAAGGCGACCACCTGTTCTAAAAGACCACTGGAACCAGCACCCAGAAATGCTATTTCCAGTCAATGGACCCTCGATAAGGAGACCACCTGGTAACAGAGACCAGATTTTGAAGGTCCCTTGAGCGGTGGTCTTAGACAGGTCTCACTGTACTGTCTTGTTCAGAGTATATGTACAGTGAAACAGCTGTCTAAGACCACCGCTCAAGGGACCTTCAAAATCTGGTCTCTGTTACCAGGTGGTCTCCTTATCGAGGGTCCATTGACTGGAAATAGCATTTCTGGGTGCTGGTTCCAGTGGTCTTTTAGAACAGGTGGTCGCCTTGACAGGTTTTACTGTACTTGCACTGTAGATAAGGTGTGAATGAACATGATCACGTGCACATTGACTCTTGCACACTCAGATGCACACAAATGCAGGTAGTTGTGCAGTGGGCATTGTTTGATCTGTGCAGGATACACATTTTGTGTACAGTAGAGAGGTTCTGCAAAACGAAAATTCGAACGAAGTTTCGCGACGGTCCTTGCGAAAGTGTGTACGAATTTTCGCATGACCTTTGCGTTCTGCACATTTTCGTAGTTTGCACGCGCCAAGTGCACGCACGCCATGACTCCATCTCACGAAACTTCCTACGAAAGTTCATTTTGCGTTCCCTGCAAGTTTCTCGTCCAAAGTTGCGAAAAGTTCGTGTGAAGTTTCGCACTTCATGATGTACTAGTAGAGCGAAAGTTTGTACGCTTTTTCGTTTTGCAGAACCTCTCTAGTAAGTCTACATATTTTCGGCGCGTTTAAGTTTCTGCCTCCCAGTGCTAAAACACATTCGGCCACATTACAATTTCAGCCTGTACTGCTGCTGCATGGATACACTGTCACACTGAACCTTGAAAGACGAAATTTCCGCCAAAAATTCCGAAAATTGCCGAAAATAAATATGCGCCGAATATTTGTTGACTTACAGCAGTTGATTTTCTAACTTACCTTTCCCCATTGCAACATGTCCAGCATAGCTATGTATTCGTAAAGCCTTTAGGTGAGTTGTTCTGCATATGCGATCTGGAGTCTCTCTGTCTTTTCTTGTTTGATATGTGCAGTTTTCTGACTGCATGACGCTAGGCCGTGATCTACTGCGCCTGCTGCAAGCTGTTGCCAGGTCAGTGTGTGTGTGTGTGTGCGTGCGTGCGTGTGTGTAGCAAGTGATTGGTGCCATCCGCCAACCCTCTGTAGCTTAGTAATGCTTGCAGCGCATTCCTTCTGCCTGTGACCACTCTCGTGTCAATTCAACTGCCGGCCGTGTCTGGCTGTTCCACCTTTACTCGAGCACCGTGCTCTTGTATGTGAGCATGCACACTCGGTGTGTTTCTCCTTGGGATGCAAGGCAAACAGGGGAGGTTGCAGGAGGCATACACGGGGGGGGGGGGGGGGGGGGGGGTGTGTGCATCTCCATGCATTGGCGTTGTTAGATACTCTCTCCCGTACATTGCCTCCTTGCATCCTTTCCCTGCTGGCCTGCATGCACCCCGTACATACATGTAGCTTCCCGTACTCACCTTTTGTTCCGCTAGCTTTGGTAGCTACTTGCGCGTCCATATAAGCCATAGCTACCCAAGCCCATCTAGCACTTTTTCTCGCTCACTCACTCACTCACTCACTCACTCACTCACTCACTCACTCACTCACTGTATAGGCGTGTAGTGTTTCGTTTCGTCTCTCCGTCTATCCCAATGTATGTCGTCCCTACCACGTACCTGTAGTTCCTTGTGTTCCTTGTGTATGGGATTGTGGCAGTAGTTGAGTCTCAACAGCGTGTTCTCCTGAATATCTGTGTATCTGTGCATGTACGTGTGTGTGTGTTTGTGTGTGTGTGTTGCTGTGCCTAACAGAATACCAGAGTTTGGCCAGCTGTGGACTGATCTTCTACAGAACCCACAGTCCCTAAGTCCACACTGTACTGGTGAGTTTGCTCATGTCCTCATGGCATGATGTTACTAGTATGCCTGATGTTACACTAGAGTGGGTTCGCGTCTTTGTCATGGGAGTAAGTTTTTTCAATGCTGTATACAGTCAGGCCTCGCGTAACCGCACACATCCCTTTTCCACAATATATCCGGATAGGCGAGGGAACCGGATATGAACTACATATGCTGTTAATCGGTAACTGACGTTATTCTTCCGGATGGTGAGGGATCCGGACAAAAGAGGACCGGATAAACGAGGTCTGACTGTATACCGTGATCATGGCATGTGTAAAGTGGAACCATCTTGGCCGTAATGTGTTACTCTACTACTGTACTACCACTGTACTACCACTGTACTACCACTGTACTACTACTGTACTACCACTGTACTACCACTGTACTACCACTGTACTACTACTGTACTACTACTGTACTACCACTGTACTACTACTGTACTACTACTGTACTACCACTGTACTACCACTGTACTACTACTGTACTACTACTGTACTACCACTGTACTACCACTGTACTACTACTGTACTACTACTGTACTACCACTGTACTACCACTGTACTACTACTGTACTACTACAGTCGACCTACCCCTATAACGATATTTGCGTCAAACCAAGAAATATTGTTATAAGGGTAATATTGTTACAAGGGTAACTGGTTCATTTCAGACACATACGTCATAATGCATGGATTTTGTTCGTTTTTTACGCTCTTTATAGCATAAAACTGACGTACATGCCCATTGTGTACACAGCAAGGTGCCTACTGGTGCCCCCATTGCATTTCGTTATGTCCCAGCGACGTATCAAGTGAAGCTTGCCCTGCCTGGATAGTGGGCTCTACATATCCCCTGCTAGATATTGTTATAAAATGGAAAATGTCGATTGGTCAACCCATTTTATATCGTTATAGGGGTAATATCGTTATAGCAATATTGTTATAGAGGTAAGGCATTGTATACACAAGTCAATGGAGTGATTTGGTTTGCCAGCAAAATATCGTTATAAGGGTAATATCGTTATAGAGGTTATCGTTATAAGGGTAGGTCGACTGTACTGTACTACTACTGTACTACTACTGTACGACTACTGTACTACTACTGTACTACCACTGTACTACTACTGTACTACTACTGTACTACTACTGTACTACTACTGTACTACTACTGTACTACCACTGTACTACTACTGTACTACTACTGTACTACTACTGTACTACTACTGTACTACTACTGTACTACTACTGTACTACCACTGTACTACCACTGTACTACTACTGTACTACTACTGTACTACTACTGTACTACTACTGTACTACTACTGTACTACTACTGTACTACCACTGTACTACTACTGTACTACTACTGTACTACCACTGTACTACTACTGTACTACTACTGTACTACTACTGTACTACTACTGTACTACTACTGTACTACTACTGTACTACTACTGTACTACCACTGTACTACTACTGTACTACTACTGTACTACTACTGTACTACTACTGTACTACTACTGTACTACTACTGTACTACTACTGTACTACTACTGTACTACTACTGTACTACTACTGTACTACTACTGTACTAC
>NW_027045004.1:0-4000 GCF_964019385.1 Sycon ciliatum | reverse complement strand
TCAATGGCAAGCAATTGCTTTTCCGGCTGCATCACTTTGGATAGTGGCAGTCAATTCATCAGCCTTGCAAGCTGTTTAGAGGTGTAATCCCAGCACAAGTTGCTATGTCTAACATAGCTTGTTCGCTATCATCACTTCAGCAATGGGCATGTGGACGTGTCTGTGTGTGCGTGTGTATGTACATGTGTGTGTGTCACACACGTCTTTCTCAGACTCTTTCTGACTTTTCTTTCATTCTCATGGGTGGTTACCAACAGCCAGTGCATGCCGGAGTATGTGGTGTGATGTGTGTGCGTGAAAAAATGAAAAAAACCAAAAATTAGGGATTCACTGGCCAGAAAAAGCCACTTCATAGCTGTGTGGTGTAGACCAGGCTGAATAGTGGCGGTCAATTCTTCAGACTTGCAAGCTGTTGAATAATGCAATCCCAGCACAAGTTGCTTTGGCTTCTGCTGTAGCATCGCTATCATCGCCTCCGGTGATGGGCTTCGAATGGTCAAATGCTGTTTGTGTGTGTGTGTGTGTGTGTGTGTGTGTGTGTGTGTGTGTGTTGTGTGTGTGTGTGTGTGTGTGTGTGTGTGTGTGTGTGTGTGTGTGTGTGTGTGTGTGTGTGTGTGTGTGTGTGTGTGTGACGTGTGACGTGTGACGTGTGACGTGTGACGTGTGACGTGTGACGTGTGCTTCTGCAGACGTACCCAGCTGTATCAGAAAACCCCGCGCAACGTTTTGCGACACATCATCGTATCCGATCTGCCAAATGTCTCTGCTTTCCTCCCGCCTGTAAGTTGGTTGTATTTTGTGGCAGCTGTCATGTGTGTGGGTGGGGGTGTATGTGGGGGGGGGGGGGGGGGGGGGGGGGGGGGTGCATGCATGCATGCATGTTACTGTATGTGCCAGAAAAAGCCACTTCAATCAGCTGTGTGGTGGACACCAGGCTAAAATTAGTGGCGGTTAATTCATCAGCCTTGCAAGCTGTTGTTGAATGGTGTAATCGCAGCACAAGTTGCTATGTCTAACATAGCTGCTGGCTATCATAGCTTCCGCGATGGGCATGTCTGAGTCATGGAACAAGGTGTGTGTGTGGGGGGGGGGGGGGGGGGGAGGGGCATGTATGTGTGTGTGTGGGGGGGGGGGGGGGTATGTATGTGTGTGTGTGTGTGTGGGGCATGTGTGTGTGGGGGGGGGGGGGGGGGGGCATGTACCGTAAAGTCGCAGATAAAAGCCGGGCTTATAAGCATATAAGCCGCTTTCTGCATCAGGCTTTAATGCAAACCATGCTTATACCGTATTTCCCCCAATAAATGTACAGTACTTTTATTTTTTCAAAGGTGGTCAGATCTGTACTAGTATTGGAGACGTGTACTTTTATTGTTTCTGGAAAGATTGATTGCCTGGGTTGGGTGGAAAACAACTCGTGATAATGATGCTGTAAGGCTGTAAGTACACCCAACCATTGTAAGAATTAGTGGTGTGCCCGGGTAGTCGGGTACCCGTGCTACCCGTGAGGACCTCGGGTAGACGGGTAGAGAATAGAACCCGAAAACCCGAAGTCGCAGAAGACATCAAGTACAGTGCACGTGTACAAATTCATGTAATACTCCGCATGTCTACCCAGTGTGTAAGGGAAGGGGTGCATTGTGGTGTTACCATGAAAACATTACCCGATCGGGTACCCGTGCTACCCGTGGAAAATTATCCGAACCCGATACCCGAAGAAAATGCTACCCGACTCAGCACTAGTAAGAATCAGTGTACAAAGACACAATGGCGATGAACGGGTAAGAAAAACGAAGTAAGGTGGACCCTGGTATCTGTACCCCACTAATGCCCATCACATCATTCCGGCATGTACTATTATTAGAGACGTGTACTTTTATATTTTCGATCCACACCCAACATGTACTACAATTGGGGACGTACTAGTAATGGAGACGTGTACGTTTAATGGGGAAAATACGGTATGCACCACTGATATTTTTGCCAGGCGTGTATGCACATCGGCTGACCTTCTATTGTACCGCACTTTGGCTATTTTTATGCCTTTTCTGTTACATGCCGTTGCATGACACACAAACGGCCTCATGTACACACACACACACACACACACACACACACACACGCACACACACACACACACACACACACACACACACACACACACACACACACACTCATGCAACGTACCAAAACATTGCTTTTTGATAGTATTGATTGATGCCACAGCACAGTGATTAGCGGTGTTGAGTACGAACAAGGACAACTGACGACATCTTCTCCAGACGTTACGGACAACGGGAACAAGTTAGTGGGAACGACATTTATTATAGACGACGAGACAAGAGACCAAAACGAACGAAACGACTACATTGAAGAGTGAGAAAGAGAGATTATTGAAGAGAGCGAGATTATTGAAGAGAGAGAGCTCGACTGAGAAACAAGGCAATATAAAGGGCCTGGGTAGCTATGGCAAACATGGGCGCACAAGTAGCTACCCAGGCCAACGGAACGAAAGGTGAGCATGACGTAGTACGGGTGCATGCAGGCCGGCCAGCTTAGGAAAGGTTGTAGGTAAGATTGTACGGGAGGAGGTACCTAACACTCGTATCTTGTCCTGGTATACAATCACACTGTATTTCTCTAGTACAACAGTTTCCCTGTAGATCTACAACATTGATCTTGGGGATATACCACTCACTAATACTTGCAACGTACATTTTTTCATTGTGAATGCAAAAGTTCCAGGATGACTGAAAGTGTGGGTTGTCAAATGCGATTACTCTTGTCCATGCCACCTCAAGACTTTCGTTGAGAGGATGAGTAGACCCGTAGATCACTAGTTCTTTCTGTTCCTGGCCCACAATGTAAGCATGCCCATTGTACATGGTACAACGATGGCAACGTTGCCAGCTATCAGGTAGACTGCCATGAAAAGACCACTGGGAAATTGGTTGCGGCCGGAGAGACAGCTCATTGTCAGCTCCCTGGATTTCTACTGCATGTCCAGAATTGGCGGAGACACGGGTTGAAATGGCCCGTTCAGGATGGTCAACGTGAGCAGAGGTCGAAGTTGCCTTTCTTGCCGCTACATGGTGAACGTGAGCATGGGGTAGAAGTTGTCTTTCTTGCCTACACACCACCAAGAATCTCAGGCAGTGCATTCAAGCACGCTCCGCCTTCATCGAAGACGTGCTTGGTCGCTGCAATCACTGCATGCTCAACGTCCGGTTGGTCAGCCACAGCGACATACAGCTCATCCCAGTCCAAGGATGGAAATCTCTTGGAGAACTCGTCAACCAAGCGCTTCTGGTTATCAGGAGTAATACCTTCGCCACTGCATGCCGTGGAACGGAAATTGAAGACTACTGCTCCGTCCACAGTTGACTCTTCGAGAATGTGCAGACCAGCGAGCAGGCTAGATCGATCCTTACAGAACTCCCAGAGCCTTGCATGAGCCTTGGCAGACATCTGTACAAACACTGCTGCTGTGTCTCTGCTCTCTCCGTGTACGCCGTCGGCATGGATACTCTTATCACCAAGGAGAGCACGGAGGTTGCGTACGACTCTGTCAACGAAGCTTGGGCGGCCTTTGTGATTGTACTCAACGTCAATGATGAACTTCACTATAGACGACCTCTCGTCTTTAAACTTCAGTAGTTTGCTGTCACAAATGGCCAGCCTAGTCGCAGGGACTAGTTCATACTCAGTGATCTCTGTCATGACAGTGTTCTCGTCGATGAAGCCAGTATCCTTCAACTACTGCTTGGTCTCTGAAATGCTGCAGCCATGCCTGGCAGACCCCATGCTGATGAAACAATGCTGCTTAGGGGTCGTCGCAAAAGTTTTTTGTCGTCCCTGAAACGAACATGATTCATTTGGGGGGGAGGGGGTGCGAGCCAAAATCGCAAGTCGACCGACACTGTACATATGACATGTACATGCATGCGATTTTCGTCGTCCAGCATAGCAAGCTGTGTTTGTTTCAGAGGGAGGGGAGGGGGTC
>NW_027045003.1:0-7000 GCF_964019385.1 Sycon ciliatum | reverse complement strand
CTCACAGGAGTTTCTTGTGCCGTGTAGAGATGTTCTCACTCTTCATGGAGATACTCGCACTTGTACCCAAAGATCAGCTTCCCAGTCATCTCCGGTACGCACACGTATGCATGGTATCGGGGGCGTAGCTGATCCCTCTTTTAGGGGGTGCATGGCCGCGTACCGTTTTTTCCCCAATAAATGTACAGGACTTTTATTTTTTCAAAGGTGGTCTGACCTGTACTACTATAGGAGACTGTACTAGTATTGGAGACGTGTACTTTTACTGTTTCTGGAAAGATTGATTGTCTGGGTTGGGTGGCAAACAACTCGTGATAATGATGCTGTAAGGCTGTAAATACACCCAACCATGGTAAGAATCAGTGTACAAAGACACAAAAGATGATGAACGGGTAAGAAAAACGAAGTAAGGTAGACCCTGGTATCTGTACCCCAGTACTGCCCATCACATCATTCCGGCATGTACTATTATTAGAGACGTGTCCTTTTATATTTTCGATCCACACCCAACATGTACTACAATTGGGGACGTACTAGTAATGGAGACGTGTACGTTTAATGGGGAAAATACGGTGTGTGTAGGATGGCTGGTGCATGTCATTCATGGTCATTATGTGCATGCTGAACCTAGGTCGACATTTTTTAGGGGGGTCTGATTGCATCCTCTGTGTGTGTGTGTGTGTGTGTGTGTGTGTGTGTGTCTCATATGGTGCAGTGGTATGTGCAGTCGATTTCCAATCGAGAGGTTGCGGGTTCAATTCCCGACGATTATGGTTGCACACGTCTTTCTTCTCTTTCTCGGACTCTTCCTGACTTTTCTTTCATTCTCCTGGGTCGTTACCAACAGCCAGTGTATGCCGGAGTATGTGGTGTGGTGCGTGTGTGTAGAAAAAATGGAAAAATGAAAAATAGGGATTCACTGGCCAGAAAAAGTCACTTCAAACAGCTGTGTGGTGGATACCAGGCTAAAAATAGTGGCGGTCAATTCATCAGCCTTGCAAGCTGTTGAATGGTGTAATCCCAGCACAAGTTGCTATGTCTAACATAGCTGTTCGCTATCATCGCTTCCGCGATGGGCATGTCTGAGGTCTGAGGTGTGTGTGTGTGTGTGTGTGTGTGTGTGTGTGTGTGTGCGCGTGCGTGTACGCGTGCACACATGTGTGTGTTTCCGCGGTCGTCCCCACAGCAATCAGTCTCTGCAGACGTATCTCGACTTCAAGCTGGCATCGCTGTCATACCAGCAGCGCAAGCAAGAATTTCTCGAGCATGTCGGCTGCTGGGTGCAGGCCAGTTGTGATCTGCAGAAATTTTCCAATCCCACTGGAGACTCAGAAGTAGCGACAACTCGGCCGTTTGAAATAACTTGAACTGTCCACCTCTCCACACTGCACTCTTGGCCCACATTCGCCACACCATAGCGAGGAAATTCGTTCTTGGATAGATGTGTTCCATATCCTCCAGGCAGCTGTTTCGCTTACTGAGAGCTCCTCAGCGCTGGTAGATAACGAACGAATAGACTGGAGACAGTCTCATCATATCTGACTGTGATCAGACGAGAGAGAGGAAAGTCGCCCTGCTGCTGTGGTGCAACAGACCTTATCCCAGCCTGCAGCCAAAGCTCTGTGATGGGCGACGAGAGGGGAAGGCGGCTTGTATTCAAACTGCAGCTATCAATGAAGTTGAATGAAGTTGAATGAAGTTGAAGACACCACTGCAGCTGTACTTATGGTTGATAAATATGGTGGTAAAGACACACCTGGCAATATGGCGGTAAACACACGCCTGCCCACACACGCTCTCTAGGCTGCAAAGTTCTGGTTGCAGCCTAGAGAGCGTGTGTGGGCAGGCGTGTGTTTACCACCATGCAGCTATCAATGTATCATCACTGTATGTCCACAGAAGCACTAAGTGTATGCTTCAAGAAGCCACCTCACAAGTCATACTTGTAACTGTCATTCGAAGCAGGCTTCTGACAGTTATAAAATTGGGACTGGCTTATTTCCCCGGTGTCCTCAGTAGGTTCATCATGATACTGTACCGTTGACTGCTTGCTCTCCACTGCCTAGCTTTGTGCTGTAGCTGTTATTCTAATAGCTATTTATAGGGTGCGAATAGCCTACTTCATGTTTATTTGCCGGTAGGAGTTATAACGTATAGCGTTATCGCTTAATATTTTTTTTCAGTTGTATGTACAATCTAAGCAGAACACGGCATATCCTGATATTAAATAATAATAATAATAATTACCAGTTAATAATAATAATAATAATAATGCAGAAGAGAAAAGGACATATGGATACGAGTTAAGAGTAACTCTCCATCACTGTAACATGATACTTTATACAGTCAGAAAGTGCAATAACTAGGCACAAAACTGACAGAGTACTGAAACATTCGACGTCCTGACACCTAGCTTCAACTTTCTGACTGTATAAAGTATCATGTTACAGTGATGGAGAGTTACTCTTAACTCGTATCCATATGTCCTTTTCTCTTCTGCATTTATTTATGGCTCAACATCCGAGTTTCATATTGCAATAATAATAATAATTTTTTTATTTTTTTTTATTTTTTATAAGTGCAAGCCTCTTTTACGGGCAAAAATTAATATACTTTAACTCGGATACTAAGCCAATAAACCTGTTTTCGCACTTTCTGACTGCTTATTTTCTTTATTTCGCCACTAAGGTTAACAGGCATAGTGGTGGCCTGCGGATGCGAGGGCTAGTTTGTGTGTTTCTGAACATTCAAGCGATGCCGACGCGGATCCCGCGAATATTATTATTATTATTATTATTATTGTGGAAGAGAAAAGACATATGGATACGAGTTAAGAGTAACTCTCCATCACTGTAACATGATACTATATACAGTCAGAAAGTGCAATAACTAGGCACAAAACTGACAGAGTACTGAAACATTCAGTTAGGCTTATGAATACGTTGACAAACGGCCAGTGAGTCCAGTGATTCCGGTGAGTGTGAGAGCGAGAATGATCGTGTGAGTAAGAGTGGGTGCGAGCGTGTGTTTTCTAGTAGGAAGTCATCAGTGTATAAGCATCTTGTATCTCGTCCTGATTGCTGTAAGGTTTATTCTGATTCTTCTTTTTCTGTTTTGTGCCGTGCTCGTCATGGTTATAAGTTGCAGTTGAGTGTGTTAGAAGCCGTTTGTCAACGTATTCATAAGCCTAATCTGTGTGTCCAGAAGGACAGCATTATTCGTTTGAAATTGTTTTAGTAGCAACTTGTTCTGTCTGTTTGGCTCTGGTTGGCCATGTTGTCATATCTTGTGTCACAGTATACTAGTAGTCCTTACAAGTTCGTTAAGTGCTTTCGCAGTTTTTTCCTGTTAGGGAGCATCTCATAAGTTCGCACTTTTTTTGTAAACGTAACGCATTTCGAATAGACTTTACCCCCCTACCTCCCCCCCACTATTTGAAAGTCTTATCGCACATTTTCAGTGTAGATCTACTGTACATGTCCATGCCATGGTATGCACAATCATGTACAATGTTCATGTACATGGACATGGACGCTGTCCAAGTGAATGACATTCAGTAGTACCACATCTACTGAGTACAAGTAAGTTTTAGTTACAGTCTTAGTTCAATCAATGACATGTACACACACATAAACAGAGTTCCTCCACAACGACTGTACTATCAAAGCTGGCCAGGTGGCAGGTACACGGTTTGATCAGGCTGGTGTGACATTTGACACCTCTGAGTAGCCTGCATGCGTAGTGCAAGGGTTAGATCTAAATTAGCTAAAACACACCGGTACCCTGCTGTCTGAAGCGGTCTAGCACAAGCACAGCACTGTACACATCCAGAAAATGTGCGAACTGTCATTTTTCTATCCGAAATGGGCGCTACCCCCCTACCCCCGTTTCGAAATGCGTTACGTTTAGAAACAAAATGCGAACTTATGAGATGCTCCCTTATTACCTTAGTGCTAGGATTATCATTTTCATAGGTGTTGTTTCTTCTCACTCCATTTCTCTTTATTAGTATCTTTCTGGATTGTTTTTCATTAGTACAACGTAGCTTCCTGAGGAGTGTTGTGCGAAAACTAGTTCGAAGTACAATTTGTTGTTCATCATTTCTTCCATATCACATTTTTTCTTTCTTCCTTGTTCTTCACTGCCTTCGTATACACTCGTTTTTTAATACAATAAGGGGCCATCCGTAATTATCGATCTTTTTCACGAAACGAAAAAGTTTAGTTATGACCCACCCCCACCCACCCACCCCCCTGAAACGAAAAAATTAATTGACTTGAGATTTTGTGCAGAAAATGATCTTGATTGGCTGTTACATGTATACAACACATTGAGGCCACATTTTAATTTTGTGTGATTGTGCAAGTAAGTATTAAATTTTAGTTACAAGTATGTTTTCTTGGAAGTCTGGTATTATATTGTACTTCTTGACCATGGAAACATTTATTTTCACCTACCACAAAATGAGCACCTCTACGTACGTCTAAACACGGGAATTGTACACTTGCAAATCGTCAGAGTTCCGACATTGACATATTACTGCCAAAACAAGTCGACTTCGGAGCGGAAACAAACGCCATAGCTATCACAGACTTCAGTGGTCGTGCCTCGTTCGCAAATGAGAGCAGCATCGCCCCAGAATCGCTGTCGGAAAGCTCCGTAAGGTCGCACGCACGCCGCGCTGCGCTGCCGTCAATCAGGTACTTGCAGTACGTAGAAAGTCGATGGCCTAAATTTCCGTCTCTGGAAGACTGTCGACACGGGGATCACTCTCCATGGCTTCCCCACCATAAGCACGATCAGATTCTTCCAGGTACATTGCGACGACATCGTCTTCAGCGGCTGGCGCTCCCCATATTTGCGTGAGAGTTTACTTGGCGTGCGCCCCGCTCCGTAATTTGAAATTCTCTTGCATCGGCGGCTGGAACGAAATATTTATCTATCTGTCGTCGGTCCCAGAGTGAATGACCATGATGACTGCTTGGTCGATCGGTCCTCGTCGGAGAAGTCATCCGAGGACGGGGACGAAAGGAACTCACTGCACTGAGTACAGAGTGGTATCAGTGCATCCGCGTGACGTACTGTCGATCTACTTCAATGTAGATCTACATCCAGTGAGCGTTGATTTTTTCCGCTTTCGATGTTTTTTCAAAACGAAACCGGTCGCTACCCACCCACCCGGCCCATAAACGAAACTTTTTCGTTTCGTGAAAAAGATCGATAATTACGGATGGCCCCTAAAAGCCTTTGTGAAAATGTCGGTTCAGCTCGTTCTGTTGATCGCAATTCTAAAACTATTGTCGCCTCGACGCCTATTTACAAATTATTATTATTATTATTATTATTTAGGAATGGGTTTGCTCCCACACTGGAGCTCGCGCTATTCCGCCGACGACTTGACACTTGACTGACTCACGACTGCCATCCAGAGAACACGAGAAGTCCATCGAACTTTCGACTCGGCAAACCTGCAAGAAAGCACCACTCCCTGCGCGAGCTCCAGTGTGGGAGCAAACCCATTCCTAAACAAAATCATCGCCGAAGTCGCAACCTCTATTTCGTATTATTATTATTATTATTATTATTATTATTAGCAGTGTGACTTCACACAACCAGCCAAGGAGATACAATTACTTCTTTTTTAGCTGATCAAGCAACTACTTCCAACTACCAGAAAACGCGGATCATGCCAGAACAGCAGAGTGAAAAAGCAATGGCACGTATTCACTGAAGGCGCACGTGACTAGCGCTGCGGGGAAACAAGTAGGTTTTCTCATTTGCGTACATAGCAAATTCGCACTTTACTCTTGACTTGTTGAGCCGTCTCGAACGTTGTATTCCGCAAATCCCACTTCGTTGGGTCACTACTATTGTATACCTTGAAGACCAGTAGTCTATATCGAAAGAAACTCACAAGTTCCAGCGATTAGAGAAACTTCTTTTCCACGCATTTGTATACATTTGTATGCGGAATCGAACAAGTGTCCCCACAGCGTGGCTCACGTGCGCCCATACCATGTATGCAGCGTGGGCGTCCGCCATTTTAGATGAATACGTGCCATTGAGGGAGCACTGTACAGGCGATGGCTAAAATCCGTTCGTTTCCAAAACATATAATTATACTGCTTCTCAGGGAGTCGTAAAATACCGGTATTTTACGACTCCCTGAGAAGCAGTATATAAAATTAATGTTTGGCAGGGAGTCGTAAAATACCGGAAGCAGTATATAAATGTTTCGCAGGGAGTCGTAAAATACCGGTATTTTACGACTCCCTGCTGCTCCTGTGATCAGACTGCACACAGGACCGCCGGAAGCAGTCTTTGATTGGTCGACGGTAGTACAGTAAAACCTGTCAAGGCGACCACCTGTGCTAGAAGACCACAAAAAAACCAAGACCAAGGGATGCTATTTCCAGTCAACTGACCCTGGATAAGAAGACCACCTGGTAACAGCGACCACCTTGTGAAGGCCCCATGAGCGGTCGTCTTAGACAGGTTTCACTCTACTGTGGTGGTCTTTTGGTTATCGAATCGTTGGATGCATATGCCCTCCACAGCACTGAACACAATCATGTCGGTGGCCGAAAAGTTGGTCTGGTAATAACCGGACGGGTTCCGGCGGGCCTGCCACAATCCGGCCTTCAGCAACGTCCCGGTTTGTACCACGGCTGCCAGTTTTATGCCTGGTCTCACCATACCATGATGCTAGTAGTACTGTAGAATGCGTAATTATTTTAGCGTTTTCCCATTGTCAACCGGTTAGCGACGCTTTGTTTTAGCGATTTGCAGCGATTTTACTCACGGATCACCCGTGCACTGCCAACTTCTCAGCGGATTAGCGACTTGAAACTTTAGCGAAAATAAGTCGATCGCTAAATTCGCTAGGGTTTTTACGTGGCTAAAATTACCCGATCTATAGTAGTTAGTGGCTAGTAGCAAGGGTGTAATTTTGGCCGGCTTTCCAAGTTGCGCTATTTCAAATAATGATCTGCTTTGATAG
>NW_027045002.1:0-9603 GCF_964019385.1 Sycon ciliatum | reverse complement strand
CTCCAGAGATGAGTTTTTTTGTTGTTGAAATATTCGAATCGCGAATCGTGTTGTGAGATTTATTTTGTGCCTAGGCTACAGCAGACCATATTTCTTTCTCCTTGCGATCGGTGCTGAAGATAATAGTAACCTTTTTCTGGTCTGTCTTTTCCTCTCCAGAGCCATCTTCTATGAAGGTAACCGTGGTGCTGCCAAGTCACCAAGTCGCGATCAGCAGCCCTGAAGTGGAAAAATCGATTTTCCAACGATCTGGTTGGACATCAGCCACTAAAGTACTTCTGATTTGCCTGTAGTGACAACATCAGCCATCCTTGGACGCCTTGCAAAGACAGGAAAAGCCACTGGTGGAAGCGACTGCTATGAGGTGACGATAGCAGTGCAGTGGTGATCGCTGTTTTGTCAAGTCGAAGGGCTAGCCAACCCAGAGGAAGCATAAAAAAACGATGAGCAGTGCGTGGTATTTGTTGAGCGTGAAGAGCTAGAGGAGGACAGTGCAAACACATGGACGGAGTGGATGGTGTTTGAAGAACAGTGTGCTGTGTGCCGGCTGGTGGTCATGGTGGTCTTTGTCAGCATGTATTCGTGCTGCTTCTTGTGCTGGAACACTTCTCGCCCAGGAAGGCAGATTGCGTGGTCCCTGGCCCTCAGTTGGCAATGGGGCATTTGTTCCAGGAACATTACCCCAGAGCCAATGATGAGTCGTACCTTTGAAAAGTCGAAGCTTGCTGTTAATCGCAAGCGTAGCGCAGTGGATTGCTCCTTCTTCGAAGCACGAGGACCAAAGCTTGCCGCTGTCTGCAGCAAAGTGTGTGTGCTGTTCTTTCGAACCTATGAATATACCCCCCTGCATGTTCAGAGTGAACTATTTTCTAGTATATTTAACATCCTCAACCCGCCACCACCATGCGCTCTTGGCCGAACTAATGCATGAAGCATAAACACACCAGCACAGCAAGGACACTTCCGTTGACAGATATTGTTTACGCCTCCAGACCGCTGTTTCTTTTCTTCGAGCTCATCGTTAGAGGAGGATAGTAGCAGGATACTAATTATGATATAATATAAGATGTTAGACGGTTTATGGTCCGATATTGATGATTGAAGATCTAAGAAAGCAATGACAGTGATTGCGAAATGGATAATATTATCATGATTATATGCCAGTCTGGTAATGCGTTGTACTGGTGGACAGTATTGAAATCATCACTGCATTCGATGGAAATATTGGTATACCTTTGGTTTCAGCATTGGAAAAAAAGAGTACGAGAACCTGGTTGATTTGGTTGCATCTGCGACTGGCTACCGGGTGTTGTGATCAGCAATGTTACCATGGGAGAAAATAAGAGCGCAAGGATCTGTTGGGTCTTGTTGTGCCGGTGCGAGAACCCTAAGTGCATGGCAAAATAGAACTGTTTCATCCACAATGCAGAATGTCTTGCGGTACATGGCATTGATGACTGAACATCTCGCCAGCTCGTCCAAATGGGGATCATGCCCAAACGGAGGAACAAGACATCTTTCCAGCTCAGCTAGCTATAGTATATACCGTGAAACGGATGATCAACTTGTGCCACGCATGACAGCTTCTGTTCCATTCGGCCCAGGCTTAGACACATCAATGCCAATAGCAGCTGATCCTCCATTACATGCTCATTGGCGATTTACGGCCACCTCCAACTGTATCCGCCGTCCCTCAGCTTCCGTCTTCGCAGATCTGGCTCGGCGCAGTACATTTTCTCGGCTAGGCTCAAAGAAGTCCCACAGAGCGGTCCAAACACCTGAAGGCAAACCAGTCAGAAACTGGAGCGGCTCAGAGTCTTTCTTTATGTTATTGTACGTAAGCTGTTTTTCGGCTTTCTTCACCCCATCGTCCAACTGCTCCACGAGACTGTGTACACGAGCCCTACTTGCTGCCAACTCCTGATGCAGATGCTGCACTTCCATTACAGGACCAAACTGCACTAAGCCAGGTTCCTTTCCAACTCAAAATGCCGTTGCCTCACAGCAAAATGCTGGTTTGCGAGCATGGGGAGCTCGTGATGCAGACGCTGCACTTCCATGACCGAACTTCACTAGGCTCAGCAAATACTGTTTTGCGAGCATGGGGAGCAGAGCGTCCAGACTCCACTCTCTTGCGAAAAGCAAACCTGGTACCGAAGGACAGCTGTTTGGTTTCCTGGACTCATCCTGCCCTTGTAGAGCTGGGCAAAACGATTTCGACTTCGGGATCGAAATGATCGCTGCAACTCAAATATTCAGAGTGACCCTAAAACTACGTCCTTCCTCACGGGGAATAGCCTGGATCCGCTTGCTCCAGGCCGCTGTGGCTCCACACGAGGAAAGGAGTGAAATGACTTGTTTGCATCGTCCTCCTGTTCTGACAGTGAGGAGCGCAGCAATGATCCTGAGAAGGCATCCTGAAGTCGTAAAAAGGAAGACGTCCCGGTCACACCGAAACAAGCCACTTTGGGCTTGTTATCGCTGGCGCTCAGCTGGCTTGCGTGATCCCTGTGACGCGGTCACACCAGACCTTGACTGCAAAGCTTGAATGGCTTGTTTTTCTTACCCGCCAAATTTTGAATATCTCGAAACACACCAATGTTTGCAAGAAACTGGAGAGCAGAACGTTCGCGATCTAAAACTGTACTTGTTCTAGTGTTCAGTTTTGATGAAGAAGCAAAGGAAGCTCGGATTCTGAATTGCGAAGTCGTGCTCTTTTTATTTGTTCGGTGTGCATGGACGCGATGGTTCGGGTGGTGTTTCCTGATGTCGAGCTTTCTGCCCCGCCGGCGGCTGCCGTTATTGAACTCAGTTGCAATCCACTCTCTTCTTCGTACCCGGCTTTCTTCATGAATTCGGTCGTGAGTGTGGTGCCTTGTCTTGGCCTCAAACCACAGCTCCAACAATCTACGCAGCAGTCTAGAGGCACAGCGGCAGAAATCCATGGTCGTCGGACAAAATCCAAATCAAACTGAATACAGTGTAGTTGGGGTAGACAGACTCACGGTCAAAACCAAAGGCACAGGGATAGCACGGTTCCACGGACACAAGAAAGAACATCAATATCAGTTCATCATGTCAACTAGCTACATGGTGTGCTCCGGAGGGCCAAGCGCACTCAAATTATTTTTTGAATTTCGGCTTTCAGCCGCTTGTACAAGCTGTGGCTGAAACAAGCCGGAAAAAAACGGCTGAGAGTCAGCCACGGCTGAAAGTCGCTTGTAGGACATTTTTCAGCCATTTCCATGGTAATAGTGACGTAAACAAGCGCTTGTTTCGGCTGAACGGCTGAATCGAGCTCGGTGTGACCGCGGCCTAAACAAAAACAAAACAGCTCAAATCAAAAGTCCTTGTGACATTTTTTGAAGACAGGCTTGCACTGCATGTAGATTTCGCGTGCTCTGCACTTCGCATGCGAGAAGTCACGCAGAGCGCGAGGTGAGGTTGGTCGCGTGTGTGCAGCAGGATCCCACGCGACTGCGGAGTTGCCCCCTTGCTCGAACCCAGACAATAATAAGGGGATCGGTCTATTCAACCAGCCCTGGAAGGCTGTCAAACTGCCACGCTTCACCGTCACTAGCTTCGCTGCAAGAGTGCTGGGTCATTGGAAGGGGGGGGGGGGGGGGGCTGTACTTACTCGTACTCGTGGGTCTTGTGTTAAAAAAATGAATTTTCCCTTTTCCTGTAGTATTGATTGCCAATCGAACACACAGGGGCTTGTAAGCATCCGCGTGTCCATGGTGACCGCGTCCGCCTCCGGTTGTGGTACTGTAACACTAACAGGGAGTAGTAAAATCTTTAAAACTTTATCAACCAACTCAGTCAGTCACTTGGAATGGTTTGGCAGTGCAGCTCCTTGCGAGGGTCAGGCTCTGAAAGTTGCCATGTTGTATAAGCAACTTCTTCTTCAGAAACCATACAAGGCACCAGATTCACCATTTGTAAAGTGCTTGCAGAGGAGAATCGACACCTGGGATAGAGGTGACATCCAGGATCTGTTGAAAGAGTGTCGCACCATCCAGACCCAGTTTGGGAAGCTGCACTCTCGAACCGCAATATAGACGGCAACTTCCAAGTTCGCTGACCTCGTCACAGACGGCAAACTGAGCTCCGCGTTGCGTTTGCTAGAGCCAGACTCCAATGGTCCACCTATGCACCTGGATGATCGAGTGGGAGACTTGAGTATCCGTGATGTCCTCTAGGATAATCACCCCCAGCCAGAGCCATTGTACGACGACGGTCGTGATTGAAGGTGACCCTCCAGAGCCCCCACATCCAGTCCGGTTTGAGTGTAACTCCCTGTTTGACACAGGGAGTCGTCCGTAGAGCTGCACTCAACACCTTTGGAGCAGCTGGTCCATTTGGTGTTGATGCCAATTCGTGGCGGCGGATGTGCACGAGTTTTGCTGATGCGTCGGACCGACTGTGCGATGCAGTTGCCTGCTGTGCCCGTAGGTTGTCGACATCGTTCGTGGACCCTACCTCACTGGAAGCGTACACAGCGTGTCGGCTGATCCCTCTGGACAAGCGCCCAGGGGTAAGGCCGATCGGAATTAGGGAAACCCTAAGGCGAATTGTTGGCAAAGCCATCCTGTCTGTCATTGGCGAGGACATCAAGGACGCAGCTGGAAGCCTTCAACTATGTGCCGGCCTGGAGAATGGTCTTAAGGCAACCATCCACGCAATGCGTGCCACCTTCGAAAGCCCTGGTTCTGACTGTGTTCTCCTAGCTGGTGCGTCTAATGCTTTTAACAGCCTAAATCATTAGGTCTGTCTCCAGAACATCCGCCACCTGTGCCCGTCACTTGCACCTCTCGTTGTGAATGCCTACCGTCACCCAGCAAACCTCAGTTTGTTGGAGGCGAGACCATCCTGAGCCACGAAGGGACGATGCAAGGTGACCCCATTGCCATGGCAATGTAAGCCATAGGTATAGTCCCGCTCATCAAGGCCGTCTCAACAGCAGGAGCAGTCCAGGCCTGGTTGGCGGACGCCTGATGCTGGTTCCGGAGGCAAGCTTGCACCTTTGCGGTCTTAGTGGAATAATTTGCTTCGCCTTGGCCCAAGGTTTGGCTACCACCCCAACGCATCGAAGCCCGTACTCGTTGTGAAGCCCCAGCACTACGCTACAGCGGATGAGCCTGTGAGATGTTTGCAGGTACCGGGGTCAAGATTAAGTCAGATGGAGTGAGGTATCTTGGAGCTGCTATCGGTTCACCTGAATTCGTCAACACTTACGTCACGGAGAAGGCCGACTCCTGGGTGGGTCAAGTTAAACGACTGAGCGTCATCGGCGTTACCCAGCCGCAGTGGTCATACCCAGCTGTTGTTCGCGGTCTGCACGGGAAATGGACATTTCTATGTCGAACCATGCCAGATATCGCACAGCATCTGGTGCCATTGGACGATGCCATCACCAACGAGTTCATCCCGGCTCTTCTACAGCGACCCATCAATGAAGTGGAGCGCGAAATGATCTCCTTGCCATGCCGTCATGGTGGTCTCGGCCTCACTGCCCCGTCCTCCATTGCTTCACAGCATGGGTCCTACGTCAGCGCGTCCTATGCTATCATCCACCGCATCCTGAGGCAAGAGCACAGGCTTGGCAATGCTGTCACGTAGATCTATCAAGCCAACTTCGGAGTCGCGTCAGATCCAGTGCCGGCGATGCCACCAGGGCATATGCCCTCCCTTTCTCTGTGTCTGTCAGGCCGGGTCTTCAGTGGTCCATTGAGCTATCTTCTGAGAAAGGGTCACTAGCTGACCTGCCTACCTCTCTTTCGTCGTGGTTTCATCGGCTCTCACCAAGGGTGAGTTTCGCGATGCCATCTGCCTACGCTATGGTTGGCTCCCACAACGGCTGCCAACTTTGACGGTGACTCGTCCTGCTAGTGCGGAAGCACTTTCACTGTGCACTGTCATGGTGACATGTTCTGTCACCCCCCCCCCCCCCCGGGCTTGGAGGATTTCCCACCATCAGGCACACTGTGACAAGGTCCGCGAAATTACCGCTAGGCTGCTCAAGCAAGTAGCCCGGAACAAGTGTCTATTGAACCTCATCAGTGCAACCCCTGTCAGGTGAGCACCTTCGGTATCCGGCACAGCCATCGCGGATGACCCTGCAGGGCGAGTCGCGAGTGACGTGCCGGCAGCGTGAGGCTTTTGCCGGGAAGGCCGATTCGAACGCACCTTTATTGATGTACGGGTGCGTAACCCGTATGCGTCTTCGAATCGGTCCAAACCACTTACTGCCTGCTATCATTGCTATGTCAAGCATGAGAAGGCCAGAGAAGACTGAGCCGCGTACGCGCAGCGCGTCCCGGCAGCACGGTGGAGCATTCTTCTTTTGTCCCTGCGGTGTTCTCCACAAGCGGAGGAATGAGCACTTGAAATGCGCCTCTGCCCTGTATAAGGGCATTGCTTGCCTACTCTCTGCCAAGTCCACTGAGCGTTACACTGAGCGGCGCCGTCACGCATATCCGTTGCCGTCTAAGCTTTGCTTTTTAGTGAGATCCTGTACTTATGTGTTTGCGTGGAGCAAGGAGCATTTCTCTCCTGCGGAGCTAGTTCCAGTAGTAGTACGGTTGCGGAAGCCGAGGTGTTTACTTAATGGTTAGATTGACAGCATGAAACACTGAAGGTGGAGGACCGTGACTGTGTTCGGAAACAGTGACCTTACTACAACCTTACCGGGACTCTGCCAACCGCGGAAGGTTGTAGTGAAGGTCACTGTTTCCGAACACAGTGTCCTCCACCTTGTTTCATGCTGTCAATCTCAGTAACAATTGCGTGACTATAACAAGGTTTATCTAATACTGGTTTTTAACCAGCAGTGAAGTTTAATAGCAAGAGTACATAACCCCCCAGAGTGTGCAACTCCCACATACCCTGCTGTCCCGACAGAATTTCTGGGGGGTTATGTACTCTTGGCAAGAGTCCTGGGTTATGGACTCTTGCTCTTGGTTATATCATGGGTGTTTACTTCCTCCATACCGTATATTCCCTATTATACTGAGCTTGTATACAAACTCCCATCTCTCCCCACACAACACTCCAGACTTGTATTTTGCATATAACAGGTACTTCGATGACGAGAATATAAACTGGTATATAAACTGGTATATAAACTGGTATATAAACTGGTGTATAAACTGGTATATAAACTCCTTTTTTTTAGGATTACACTAGTGACCTGCAGTCCGCCTTGATGGTTTTTCGACATGCACGACGGTCCCAACTTCAGGATCTCTTTCCCGTCAACGATGAAGAATACAACGTCGTCCTTTGTAACATGTGCCTTGTGCTGCACCTGGCGTTCGAGGCTGTCCTTCTTTTGCTGTTTCAGCACTCCGTCTGTCAAGCGCAGCACTCGACATGTGCGGCTGAAGAGCCCCGCGTGCCGCTCCTCCTGCGTTTTTGCATGGACATAGAATGCAGATAGCAGGGGCAACGGAACTTCACTACTGATGGTTTTCCAATCGATGTTCTCCTTTCCGCGTCCCTCGCAGAGCGGACGGAACATGCGCAGCCATAATCCGTGGCACTGCCAGTGTTCTTAGAAACTGCTGCTTGAATAATGGCATCGTGATTCGTGGTCGTCCTCAGAAGAAACGTTTGGGAGTCGATTCAACAGGCTCGTGCTGATTCATTTTACTCTTACTTTGGAAAGGAGACGAACTCTATGTCTCTAAAGTCTAATGAGCAAACGGTTCTTTTACAGAGCCCGCGGTGAGATCTGCGCGCGGTAACGGTCACTAGCACTGTGAGGTTCAAACTAACTTACTTGGCGCATAGCTGTTACTTCCGATGTATAAACTAATACTTCAGTACTAAACTGAAGTCACAAAGAGTGTGTGATGGTACTGCACTACCCACTAGCACTGCATGCACTGCACAGAGTCAGTGGTAGTCTTGTACTTGATCCGCACAGGTTGGTGAAAGGAAGACTCGTCGAGCCATGGTTGTGGGTTGGAATTCCAATCTCTACCCTTGTGGGGGAGAGGGGAGTTTGTATATCAGCTCAGTATAAGCATAATATAACCTACTCAGTTGATTATATGGGAAATATAAACCAATATACAAACCTCGGCTTCGCCTCGGTTTGTATACAGGTTTATATTTCCCATATAATCAACTGGTTAGGTTATATTATATACTTATAAGCACAGGTCTCCATTATGGTATATACAGAAGCCTTGCTTGGTAGTTTAACATGTTTTTCGATTTTGACAGCATGTTACAAGGCGAGGACGCGTAGTGCTCCTGACTACAACCATAAACCGGTTGGCAGAGTCCCGGTCTTGCGACCATTTGAACCGTATTGGGAAAACCCAAGTTCGGACCCTCGTTACTCTACGGGTTGGTAGGATTTTTATAATTTTCGTTTTTTGTGTTGTAGAAGTCGTCGTGTTGCCGCCGTAGTATTGTTCACGTTGCTGCCGCTGCAGGATCACGTCTGGAAGGATTTGTGATGTTATTTTCTTGTCTTCCTCTGTAATTAAATTATTTGTAATTTATATTTCTTTTTTCTTTTGTTCTTTTGTTCTTTTTCTTTTTCTTGTCTTTTTCCAACTTCTGCCCATGGCGTCCTTCTCTCAGCTCGTCAGCTGTAACAGTCATAGTCATCACCATGACGACTGTTGTGAGAAGGTGCTCGCTGCCGACGAGGTTGGTGATGTCCCAACGAGGCCATGGGTAGGCCTTCACCACGTCGGAACACCCCGTCTGCACGTTGGTGTTGTGGTCTGGGTGTTGATGGACGTTGATGTTGTTGTAATAGTTGTTGTCGTTGTAATTGTCGTTGATTGTTGTTGTTGTTGTTGTTGTTGTTGTTGTTGTTGTTGTTGTTGTTGTTGTTGTTGTTGTTGTTGTTGTTGTTGTTGTTGTTGTTGTTGTTGTTGTGTTGTTGTTGTTGTTGTTGTTGTTGTTGTTGTTGTTGTTGTTGTTGTTCTCCTTAGTGTTGTTCTCGTTGTTGCTGTTGGTCTTGGTAATACTAATAGTCTTGTTCACGGACCTCATGAATTCCACAAATAAAACAGAGTTATATTTCTTGAATCAGCTTCAGGGTAGGCACCGGCGGATAATGCTAGCATAATAACTAGCATAATGACCCATGTGGGGAAGACCGGCACTGCCCTAGCATAAAGCCTCCAAATGTGACCTTGTCTAGCACAATCGATGTGTGAAACTAGCACTACGTCCAGATGAAAGTGTATGCTGGATGCCACTGTTACCAGAAGCGTGTTTGGTACTGTTTGCTGCGTTTACGGAGTTGTTCAAACTGCACTGACTTGTACTTGGAGCTAAATATAGCATTGTGCACACTTTTTGCAAATTTGATTTCCAAATTTGCAATGCTTGTCTTGAAGTTCAATGTCAATTTTCTTTGTGTGAATATGTTTCCACCGTGTTTGCCCTGTGATACTGCCATATTCCGAGTGACTGCATAGGGAAGTCATTATTTCCCACCGCATGGATTGACATTTTTGTAGCACTATCGGCACTGCTAGCATTATAACTAGCATAATCGCTCCAAATAACTAGCAGTGCTAGTAGCACAATTTCCTCATATAACTAGCATTATCCGCCGGTGCCTACTCAGGG
>NW_027045001.1:0-2500 GCF_964019385.1 Sycon ciliatum | reverse complement strand
CCCACAGGGCACATGACAAGAATCTCCCACATGATCAGTGAGAAGCTGTAGATATCGGACGCCAGCAGGATATCAAAATCTTCATACGCGTCCACCCACATGGACAGCATCTCCGGTGACGCGTAGCGTGGACTACCCACCACCGGAATAAAGTAGTTAGCCGTTGTCTTTGCTACACCGCCCACCTTTAGAGAAAACAGAAAATACAGGAAGTCATAACGCTGTGTATAGCAGTGACTTGATTGGAATGTTGTTGTTGGCTTTATTTTAATTCGCGATGCAAAAGGGCAAGTATGCCCAATAACAGGAATGCGATTACCAGAGAGAGAGAGATAAGGAAGAAAAGAAAAAGAGGGGAATACAGCAAAACTTCCAAAATCCGGATGTCCCTAATCTGGCCACACCTGTCCACCAGGCACCTTTCTGACCCTTCTAGAGTCACGGAAATCGGCTTTTCAGAGAAACAACTATTGTTTAGAATAACAAATGTTTTCTTGCATGCAGTAGGTATGTATGCTTAGAGTAGCGGGCCATTCCTAGCTTTGGGAATATGAGGGTACATTTATCTGTATACCAGGGTTCCATCGGTAAAGGATTAAAAGAGTCAGAGCCACACAGAGATAAAACCCCTTTGTAGAGAACTGGGGGGGGGGGGGGGTTATGGCCCATCTGATTTCTCCTGTGCAGCCGGCCCCTGGTTCCTTTGCTCAGTACCACTCACCTGAGATTCTGTCCCATGGGCGGACTTTGGAACAGAGCTACACAGGTTTCCGATGCATGCGCTACCATCACGGCGAACAAACACATTGTACGTGGCCAGGTGGCAGTGAGCTATTGACGGCTTGAACTCTCCTGTGCTGTTGGTGCCTGGCGGAGAGCTGCTGTGTAGATAATGAAGACCTGAGGCGATGCTGTGCAGTATGCGTAGCATCTCCTGCGTCTGTACACAGCCACTACGCTGAACACAAAAACACACATACACATACATACACATACATACATGCGCGCGCACACACACACACACACACACACACACACACACACACACACACACACACACACACACACACGCACACACAGACATTCACACGTCCATACTCAGACTCAGACTCAGACATGCCCATCGAGGAATCGATGATACTCGACAGCTATGTTAGACATAGCGACTTGTGCTGGGACTACACCATACACACTCTCAAACACATTGACATGCCCCAAATCTAGCATAGTGGTTGATGAAGAAAGAGAGAGAGAGAGAGAGAGAGAGAGAGAGAGATAGAGAGAGAGTTTGGATTTATATTATAGGCTCCTGAATAGTTCCAAATGTGGACAATTTTGACTGTCCAGCATTGGATTAATCCATTTGAGGCTACAGGTCATGGCACCCAGGCTCTGCAAGCCATTCCATCAGTGGATCTTTCGCATGATTGGCCAGGACCGAATTCTGGTGAAATATTTGTTGTAAGTTGGTCTCAGTGGAGATTTGAGATTGTCAGCCAGAAGAAGAGAGAAGAGAGCAGAAAAAACAGGGCAGGGTTCTAGCCAGGTCAAAATTGTAGAGCGGGGGGGGGGGGGGGGGGGGCAGGGAAAACAGTTACCCGGTGACCCATTTTTCCATTTTGAAAATAACTGTCTTGCAATGCGAAATGCACTGTAAGGGTGAACCAGACTTCACCCCAGGCAGATGTGCCTTTATGAATCCTCTGGTACTGACTATCGACTGCATTTTCATTGATTGGCATGACAGAACACAAAAATCGGAAAATGAGTAGGCTACTCATTTCCCGATTTTGTGTAGGGGGGCACTTTTCACAAGGGGGCGCTTCGCCCCTCCCCCCCCCCCCTTTGGCTAGAACCAAGAGTAGATAAACAAGAGTGTGCAACTCCGGATCTCTCCTGCACAATCTGCAGATACCCCCGCCCACGGCGGAATTTTTTGTTGACGTCACCTTTTTTTCAGAAACGCGGACTTTGCCGCAGAGCAGTGTGAGAGCACGTGCTGGGCACCGAGCTTGTAGTGTAAAGCCCGGCCAGATGCACGAGGGAAACCTCTCCAAAAGGCTCGCAGTGCGTGCGTCGTCGAAAAGATTACGTCAACAAAAAATTCCGCCGTGGGCCAACCCATCCGCGAGTTGCACACTCTTGTTTATCTACTCTTGCTAGAACCCTTCAAGGGTATGCTTACCAGAAGGAGATCGCGAAGATTGCCATGGGTGCATCTCTCAAAGATCGTCCACATCCTGTTGCCCACGTCTCCAGTGCCCAGCAGACCTGCTTCCAGCATCCGTAACACAGCCGGATGCTGTAGATGGTACATCTGGATAGTATAGCATATCGGAATGTGAAGCTAGTAACTTAGTTCCTAGAAGTACACATGGCAAGTCATCATTCAATGAGCGATCACTCATGGCAGATTTCTGCAAGCGAGAATGGACAGTGTGCATATGAAAATACTACCATGCCATCACTTGTTTGGAAATGAGACTAAAGCTTAGAGGGC
>NW_027045000.1:0-4000 GCF_964019385.1 Sycon ciliatum | reverse complement strand
AAAACAGTGCCATGATATCTAACAGCGGCAGTACAATACATTAACATATGACCCAACCAATTCGTAGGCCTCAGATTCCTGGATTCTGGCAGCAAGTAGAGATCCAATGTTGCTGTTCACTATTATTATTATGAAATGACCCAAAGGCAATGTTCACTATTATTATTTTGAAATGACCCAAAGGCAATGTTCACTATTATTATTTTGAAATGACCCAAAGGCAATGTTCACTATTATTATTTTTGAAATGACCCAAAGGCAATGTTCACTATTATTATTTTGAAATGACCCAAAGGCAATGTTCACTATTATTATTTTGAAATGACCCAAAGGCAATGTTCACTATTATTATTTTGAAATGACCCAAAGGCAATGTTCATTATTATTATTTTGAAATGACCCAAAGGCAATGTTCACTATTATTATTTTGAAATGACCCAAAGGCAATGTTCACTATTATTATTTTGAAATGACCCAAAGGCAATGTTCACTATTATTATTTTGAAATGACCCAAAGGCAATGTTCACTATTATTATTTTGAAATGACCCAAAGGCAATGTTCACTATTATTATTTTGAAATGACCCAAAGGCAATGTTCACTATTATTATTTTGAAATGACCCAAAGGCAATGTTCACTATTATTATTTTGAAATGACCCAAAGGCAATGTTCACTATGAGCAAATGGAATACAGTGAACCTGTCTAAGACAAGGGCGTCGGAACCGCACCGGTCGGGGCGGCCATGGCCGCCCCACTTTTTTGGCCATTGAGCACACTGCAACAAAGTGCGATGATCTCAGCGCAAACGTGGCAAATCCTTGTCCCCGATCGTGGTTTGTTGCAGAATCAAAAGTCCATGTACACTGAAATGGCACCAAATGCCTGGGATTGCTTGCAATTGGGGGGGAGGGTAATGTTTGTCCCCGATCGTAGCATCTTCTTTTTTGAAGAATCAAAACGTCTTTCATTGTAGTTACCGTACACTGAAATGGCACCAAATGCCCGGCAATGCTTGCAATTGGCTTTAATTTTTGAATTTTTTTAACGGGGGAGGACCCCGTACCCCCTTCCATGGCCAACCCACCTCCAAAGTCGGTGCGATGCGCCTGTAAGACGACCGCTCAAGGGACCTTCAAAATGTGGTCTCTGTTACCAGGTGGTCTCCTTATCCAGGGTCATTTGACTGTAAATAGCATCCCATGAATATGGCTGCAGTGGTCTTCTGGGGCAGGTGGTCGCCTTATCCGAGTGATCTCCTTGACAGATTTTACTGTACATGCCATTTTTTCAAAGAATTTCAAAACTTACTTTCATTGAACGAATCTGTGTCGGTTACAGGGACAACTGCCGTAATACCTTGGGTAAGCAAAGAGATGGCAGCAGTCCACAATAGACAGCAAGGGTTGGGGACATGATGAGCCCAATATGCACATTACTGAGAAAAATATTACTTGCACAAGCAAAGCGACGTATTTCGCCGCCGGTTTTCCGAGAAAAGCAGGGTACACACTGGAGTACTCATTTCATGACTCTCTGGCGGACCAGATTATGTGTAAATGGGCATATTACAAAAACTGCGCCCTTATCTCAGACCGCAGGTTTGAATCCGGCTTGACTACAGGATAAGATTGTTTATGATGCTAGAAATCCTCATATTTAACAACTGTTCAGGGCATGGCAGAAACTTACTCTCATTGACGATGTCTGTGCCGGTAATAGGTGGGAAATCAGTGGTATCTAGTGCAAGAACATTGACAACGATGGTGTGCAGTTGATTATCACACCAT
This sequence comes from Sycon ciliatum, assembly GCF_964019385.1. Taxonomy (NCBI): domain Eukaryota; kingdom Metazoa; phylum Porifera; class Calcarea; order Leucosolenida; family Sycettidae; genus Sycon; species Sycon ciliatum. The sequence goes on along the minus strand of NW_027045000.1, from coordinate 2,210 downwards.
GAGACCGGACGTACGCACTGCACACCTAACTATGACAATATTATTGCTCTCTCAGAGTGAGAGAGAGAGAAAGAGTGTGACATACTAGTAGGTAGATAGATACATAGGCGCAGATTGAGTAGATAGACAGATAGATAGATAGATAGATAGATAGATAGATAGATAGAGAGAGAGAGAGAGAGAGAGAGAGAGAGAGAGAGAGAGAGAGAGCAAGGGGGGGGGGAGAGGGAGAAGGGAGTAAGAGAGAATAGAGGTAGAGATTATAGCTTGTAAAAATAGAGAGATAGAGAGATGAAGGAGATATGAGAGAGTTTATGCACACGCAGAAACACCCAAAAATAAACACCCACGCACACAAACACACACGAGCACACACAGACCCTCTGCCCCACATACACATACATACACACACACACACACACACACACACACACACACACACACACACACACACACACACACACAAACGAACCAATATACAAGTCTTCATATCCTCTTTACTTTCACGACTCGGAAAGGAATATCAACTAGTCAAACCTGGCAAAAGTTTGCATTTGAGCGTGGATCTCACCATTGGTTTGCGCCCTGATGGTGACGCCTGAGCAAACAATACAAAAGACATGCAAAGTAATTGCTTCAATGTTGAACAGTTGTAAGGTATGCACAGTGTATAGTGGTAATAGTGGTGATACAAAAGCATGTGGTTAAGTATGTGCCTGCGTGTTTGTGCATGTTCATGTGCATCTTGGCACTTGTGTGTCGGGGGGGGGGGGGGGGGGGGGGGGGTTTGAGGCATGCATGGATTGGTAGGTTGGTGTCAGGGTCCATCTCAATGAAGAATAGAGGATCGTGTGAATCCCAAGAAGTATCACCGCAAATTACTTGACCATCAGCTCATGTGCACTTGAATATTGTTTTGGGATGCGTCTGGGTTAGGGGTGTGCGGATAATGCTCGAAAAAGTGACAGATTCTGCTCGAAAAGCAGTGAAATTGGCAGAACCATAAAAAACCTTATGGCGGGCAATTCCTCAAATTCTGCTCCATTTCTCTATCAACATACCAAACATGCATGAAAAGTACCAGAAAAAGTACCGAACTCTGCCAAGTTTTCTGAAGGCATTATCCGCATATGCCTAGTCTGGGTAGGAAATCGTTGGACTGTCTGACTGTCAAACACTGCTTTCGGAAATCATTGCCGTGTCCTTTCCCGGGTTCATAATATTCCCTGCTATATTTATTTTATTTTATTTATTTTATTTATTGCAGCATCTCATAGCACAGTGAGAACACCGGCCAATACAAAGAGAGAGGGTGTTAGCCAACCACGGCAAGGAAGGGAGAAGGGGAGGAGAAGAAAAAAGGAACCGGCATGGATAAGTAGTGATTGCAACAAAATGAGAAACGCAAAATCAAAGTCAAGGCGCGACAAGGCTCTTAAAAAGGCGGAGGGAAGAAAGGTCCTTAGCTTCTTGGGGAAGTGCCAGCCACGCAGAGTACGCAGTGAAAAGGGGAGAGTGAAGTAGAAAGGAGGACTTGGGTTTCGGAAGGGAAAGGGAGTTTCTCGTGCTACGGGAAGAAAACCAGTTGAAACAGTGGAGGTGAGGTGGACACAGATTGAGTTTGAGAGAATGGATAAGGGTGAAAAGATGTGAATTACGTCTCTTAGACAAAGGGGTAGTGTGAGCAAGGGCATAAAGGGTGGAAGATGGGAGCATGCGGGGTTTCCGGAGGAGGATTTTTAGAACTTTTTTGTGCTGAATTTTGAGCTTTTCAGCACGGGTTGTGGAAATTCCAGCCCAAGCAGTATCTGCATAATCAAAAATGAGGCGTATGTAAGCTGAGTAAAAGAGGAGTTTACAAGAGATTGGGAGATGGTAACAGTGAGAAGAGAAGATTCCTAAAGATGAACTTGATCGTTTACATATGTAATCGATGTGGGGGTCCCATGAAAGATTAGAGTCAATGAAAATGCCAAGATGCTTATGGCTGGAGACTATGTCTATAGGCTGGGGGAAAGTGGGATGGAGGAGGGGCGGAACATCAGGCTGAGAAGGAAAGAGCATGATTTTAGTTTTAGACAGATTGGGCGATAACCGCCAAGACGACATCCAGGAAATTACTCTTTGAATCCCGTTAGCTAGGTTACTCATAAGGCCAGTGATGTTAGGAGATGCCCGTAGGAGCGTTGTGTCGTCTGCGAATAGTGATG
>NW_027044999.1:0-13702 GCF_964019385.1 Sycon ciliatum | reverse complement strand
TCAAATTTCTCCCAAAACGTGACCGGGTGTACAGGTCAAGAACTGTGCCTGTTTGACGACACCCGTTTTGGATTTTTCACACCGTAGACGTAGACGTGAACGGCAGTCAGAGAACGTAGTGTGATGACGGCCTTAGAGCCAGAGTCCGTACTTGACTCGTGCAATCGAACTTCATTGAGCAGCACCGTACAAACAAGAGCTTGCAAATCTGCAAGGGGGTCGCCAGAGATAAAAACATACGGCTACAGTGCGTTCCAAAAATATAGACGCGTGATTTCAAAAAACCGTTAGGCCAGCATGTATGCCACATAAAATCCGTGATCACTTTGTGCATAAATATTTCGAAATTGGCCGTTCGCTATCCGATCGCTTAACCCTTTATGGGTCTCACATAAGCGTACGGGTCGTATGTGACCCTTACAGGAAAATCGCATTTTCTTTGAGTTTTGTTGCTTGGAGACAACTAAAATGGTGCTCCACTCGTAGCTGAGGTCCAAGGCTTTCCAACGGTGTAAAAAACAATCATACTTACCATACAAATTTTTGCAGTATCGATCGACTGAAGTCTGGTGAAATTGGAAAAGACGACCATCCGCCATGCGCGCATTTCGAGAATGGGAGTGCATCTCTTGAGGCCGTGTCAGAAAAGCTTTATGAGGACACTGACGGCACCAGTCTAGGCTGGATGTCCCTGGAGGATTTCCAGTGTAATGTCGTGAGAAAGAGAGCTCCGTTGAGTCCTCCTAGCTCAAATAAATCGTCCCCGAATGAAGAAATCAAATTTACCAACCAGCGAGGAAGCACAGCAACAGCAACTCTTACATAGACTTGTCAGGTGCGATCAGCTGATTCGCCTGGCCGTGAGAATCACGGCACGCGTGACATCGCGCCTGAGTACTCATCTGAACGAGAGTGAATCTGACGCGAGCGGCGCTGAGGTGAACGAACCAAAATTGTGATATTGTGGAACTGTTGCTGCTGGTGCATCGCCGATGGCGAGGTTTTGGAGTTCAAGGACGGAATTAGGAGCATATATTCTTCACCAAGACGTAGCGCTTACCTGATTGTTTATCATAGGACTTCGGCTCCATCACGAACTTGGTATGCACTTCGTGCTGTGATTTTTGTGTTTTTTTGTTCGCAATTGTATTTTCTCTCAACTTGAAGGGCTACCACGGGTCATACCCTTGCCTGGACATAGTCATATTTGTGTTTTCTAGACTCGTCCAGGCATACAGATTTTGAAAATATATAGTTTACCCATACCTACAACTCAGAGAACTCGAGTTATGGCTCGTTGTTTGTACGCGTGTTTGCGTGACCACCCCTCACATACATTGAGTAAGACCCACAAAGGGTTAAAACAATCTATACGAGAGCAATTGCGGGAAGGACCTGAGCAAAATTCCGGAAAAATTCTCAAAAAGCGCCAGCCAAATTTGAAATATTTCAAAAATACCGTGCGGCTATATTTTTGAAATGGCCTGTAGAACTTGCTGACACAGTGCTCGACCCTGCATACAGTTTGAGCGTACACAACATAGTATAGGGTTCACATTGTACGCTTCCAGTCTCCCTTCGGCGAGCTGTAAAGATGGAAAAGTAATTTTCGTCTCCGCTCATCAGGAAAATCACAACAAAAGCAGATTACACTCACCGCACAAGCTCTATCTGCAAATTCTAACTGTAGGTATTGAGTACTGTGTGAGCAAGCTCTAACTGTAGGTATTGAGTGTTGTATGAGCAAGCTCTAAATGTAGGTGTTGAGTACTATGTGAGCAAGCTGTAACTGTAGGTATTGAGCACTGTGTGAGCAAGCTCTGACTGTAGGTATTCAGTGTTGTATGAGCAAGCTCTATAATGTAGGTGTTGTGTACTATGTGAGCAAGCTGTAACTGTAGGTATTGAGTACTGTGTGAGCAAGCTCTAAATGTAGATATTGAGCACTGTGTGAGCAAGCTCTAACTGTAGGTATTGAGCACTGTGTGAGCAAGCTCTAACTGTAGGTATTGAGCACTGTGTGAGCAAGCTCTAACTGTAGGTATTGAGTACTATGGTTGCGTTTGGTTGGGCATTTTCAGAATGTAAATGACAACCATTCTGGAATGGGAATCGGCAAGAATCACCTGACCAAACTAACGCGCCAGAATCAATTAGGAATCACTTGACATAACAATTCCATGATGTCGTTGTGGAACGGCGGCTGTCTTTTCTTTTACCCGACTCTAGTTTCCTTGAGAGAGTCATGGTACTTCTGAGTGCATGATTTGAGGCACTTGAATCTGTTGCTACATTGTTTGGCTCGTGGCAGCCATTATCATTTTTGATTCCGGAATGAGAATGCTCATTCCAGCATGTGAGGTGGAATGATCATTCTCCAAAAAGAATCATTCTCAGCGATTCCCATTCTGGAATCATGTGGAATGTGACCAACCTAACACACTTTTTTGACCAACCAAACGGGCGAGAATGATTCCTAGTGATTCCAAGTGATTTCCATTTGGGAATGTGACCAACCAAACGTAACCTATGTGAACAAGTTCTAACTCAGTAGGTATTTAGCACTGTGTGAGCAAGCTCTAACTGTAGGTATTGAGCACTGTGTGAACAAGCTCTAACTGTAGGTATTGAGTACTGTGTGAACAAGCTCTAACTGTAGGTATTGAGTACTGTGTGAGCAAGCTCTAACTGCAGGTATTGAGCACTGTGTAAGCAAGCTCTAACTGTAGGTATTGAGTACTGTGTGAGCAAGCTCTAACTGTAGGTATTGAGCACTATGTGAGCAAGCTCTAACTGTAGGTATTGAGCACTGCGTGAGCAAGCTCTAACTGTAGGTATTGAGCACTATGTGAGCAAGCTCTAACTGTAGGTATTGAGTACTGTGTGAGCAAGCTCTAACTGTAGGCATTGAGTACTGTGTGAGCAAGTTCTAACTGTAGGTATTGAGTACTGTGTGAGCGAGCTCTAACTGTAGGTATTGAGCACTGTGTGAGCAAGCTCTAACTGTAGGTATTGAGCACTGTGTGAGCAAGCTCTAACTGTAGGTATTGAGCACTGTGTGAGCAAGCTCTAACTCAGTAGGTATTGAGTACTGTGTGAACAAGCTCTAACTCAGTAGGTATTGAGCACTGTGTGAGCAAGCTCTAACTGTAGGTATTGAGTACTGTGTGAGCAAGCTGTAACTGTAGGTATTGAGCACTGCGTGAGCAAGCTCTAACTGTAGGTATTGAGCACTATGTGAGCAAGCTCTAACTGTAGGTATTGAGTACTGTGTGAGCAAGCTCTAACTGTAGGTATTGAGTACTGTGTGAGCAAGTTCTAACTGTAGGTATTGAGTACTGTGTGAGCAAGCTCTAACTGTAGGTATTGAGCACTGTGTGAGCAAGCTCTAACTGTAGGTATTGAGTACTGTGTGAACAAGCTCTAACTCAGTAGGTATTGAGTACTGTGTGAGCAAGCTCTAACTGTAGGTATTGAGCACTATGTGAGCAAGCTCTAACTGTAGGTATTGAGCACTGTGTGACAAGCTCTAACTGTAGGTATTGAGCACTGTGTGAGCAAGCTCTAACTGTAGGTATTGAGCACTATGTGAGAAAGCTCTAACTGTAGTTGTTGAGTACTGTGTGAGCAAGCTCTAACTGTAGGTATTGAGTACTATGTGAGCAAGCTGTAACTGTAAGTATTGAGCACTATGTGAGCAAGCTCTAACTGTAGGTATTGAGCACTGCGTGAGCAAGCTCTAACTGTAGGTATTGAGCACTATGTGAGCAAGCTCTAACTGTAGGTATTGAGTACTGTGTGAGCAAGTTCTAACTGTAGGTATTGAGCACTGTGTGAGCAAGCTCTTACTGTAGGTATTGGGCAGGCGCGTATGCAGGGGGGTTTCCCGTTGCCCGGAAACCCCCCAAATGTTCCAAACGAGCAACGTTTTTGGGTATTTTTGGTAGGGCGCACGATCGCTCTGGCAAGACTGCAAAACTTCAACAGATCGCAACAGATCGCAACTCAGTCAAATCTCGCTCAAATCCAACGATCCAAATATCCAGGTCGAATAGAAAACTCTCAGCTGTCGGTTGAAACATTTTCAACGCGCTGCGAGCAATGTCTCTTGAGATAAATCATTCGTAAGTTGAGCCGCGATCTCGCAATTTCAAAAGCGCGCAGTGCGACTGGAGTATCCAGAATTATTTGAGACTTTTCGTCGCGCTGACTTGCTCAATTTTGCAGGGGCTTCACTTGTGATATTTTCAAGAGTACACAGCCAAAAAATCGAAGCTCTGCAATCAAGAAAAACGAAATCGCTGGAGCAGGACGCGTTTGGGCCTTTTTCGCACCGTCACTGCACTCTACCGCGATAAATAGCCATAGCGCTGGATATGTACATGACTGTACTGTGTCCTGGCTATCATGGTCGACCTCATTCTCTCCCTGGTACCTTTCCACTTCCAGGAAGCCCAAGATAATGAAGATTGAGTGAGTAGAACTGAAGTTATGATCCAAAGAACACGAAAAATGCATAATTTTGAAAATTTCCCAGGCTCTTTAGAGTCATTGTTTGCGATTCGGTTGGAAACCCCCCTAGAGGTGACCCTGCGTTGAGTACTGTGTGAGCAAGCTCTAACTGTAGGTATTGAGTACTGTGTGAGCAAGTTCTAACTGTAGGTATTGAGCACTGTGTGAGCAAGCTCTAACTGTAGGTATTGAGCACTGTGTGAGCAAGCTCTAACTGTAGGTATTGAGCACTGTGTGAGCAAGCTCTAACTGCAGGTATTGAGCACTGTGTAAGCAAGCTCTAACTGTAGGTATTGAGTACTGTGTGAGCAAGCTCTAACTGTAGGTATTGAGCACTATGTGAGCAAGCTCTAACTGTAGGTATTGAGTACTGTGTGAGCAAGCTCTAACTGTAGGTATTGAGTACTGTGTGAGCAAGCTCTAACTCAGTAGGTATTGAGTACTGTGTGAACAAGCTCTAACTCAGTAGGTATTGAGCACTGTGTGAGCAAGCTCTAACTGTAGGTATTGAGCACTGTGTGAGCAAGCTCTAACTCAGTAGGTATTGAGTACTGTGTGAACAAGCTCTAACTCAGTAGGTATTGAGCACTGTGTGAGCAAGCTCTAACTGTAGGTATTGAGCACTGTGTGAGCAAGCTCTAACTCAGTAGGTATTGAGTACTGTGTGAACAAGCTCTAACTCAGTAGGTATTGAGTACTGTGTAAGCAAGCTCTAACTGTAGGTATTGAGTACTATGTGAGCAAGCTGTAACTGTAAGTATTGAGCACTATGTGAGCAAGCTCTAACTGTACAGTCTGTTTCAAAAAGATTAGCAATCAAGTTTGGGTCTTAAAAAGTATGAAGATAAGGGAAATTTGGACAACAAAGTACATAAAATGGCTTGTTAGGGCACGGCAAATTGTTCTGTGAAGGTTTCGGAACAATTGGACCAACCGTTAAGGAGTTAGAATTTCGGCCAGGTTTCTGGCCTTTTCCCATGGTTTATAATTTTCCCTGGAAGCCAGTATCGATTTGTTATCAAAACCCACGATTTATCGCTTCCTTTTTGGCCTTGTGGTTATGAATGCTGTCTGCTGACCATGAAGTTGTGAGTTCAAATCCCAACAAATCTTCAAGTCAAACATTTTTTCTTCATTTTTTTCATTGTTTGGTGATCACTCTGGTGCTGTACAAGACAAAGAAGGCGGCTGCGCCAAACGACTTGTTGTTGGAGCTCGCGTTTCCCGCCGAACTGACTGACACTCACGCCATGTGAAGTTGTGAACATACACAACACTGAAACCGTGTGAGTGAACACGGAAGTCATTGCGCTGTAGCTTCGTGTTGTTGAATACACCGGCACATCGATCGATCGATTTCTGTTTGAGAATTATTTTAGTATTTCAAGATCGCCAATTTATTTGAATTTAGGAGTCAACGCCGTCTTCTATCAGCTTTCACAGGCGTCTGCTGTTCTCAAAATGTCGTCGAAGTCACACGGATAGCTTTGCCACATCAAGGCCTTGGGAATGAGTCTGTGTCGATGCCGTTTTCGTCACATCGTGAGAGTGCATCCCGCTCGTCAAAATTTACCACACTTTCGACATGTCCTCTCGGACTCCATATCGATACGAGGAAGAACTCGCTTGTTGTAAACCAGACGAACATGATGTACGAGTACCGACGTGAGTGAGTTGTCATTTTTCATGCTTTCGCGCGGAATATTTCTTCGAGTTCACAGTGAGTTTTTCCAGGCAGCGCTCGAGCGCTCATACGGTAAGACGGCAAACTCCCCGGGCGATCGCCAGGATTGCTAATCTTTTTGAAACTGACTATAGGTATTGAGCACTGCGTGAGCAAGCTCTAACTGTAGGTATTGAGCACTATGTGAGCAAGCTCTAACTGTAGGTATTGAGCACTGTGTGAGCAAGCTCTAACTGTAGGTATTGAGCACTGTGTGAACAAGCTCTAACTGTAGGTATTGAGCACTATGTGAGCAAGCTGTAACTGTAGGTATTGAGCACTGCGTGAGCAAGCTCTAACTGTAGGTATTGAGCACTTTGTGAGCAAGCTCTAACTGTAGGTATTGAGTACTGTGTGAGCAAGCTCTAACTGTAGGTATTGAGTACTGTGTGAGCAAGTTCTAACTGTAGGTATTGAGTACTGTGTGAGCAAGCTCTAACTGTAGGTATTGAGTACTGTTTGAACAAGCTCTAACTCAGTAGGTATTGAGTACTGTGTGAGCAAGCTCTAACTGTAGGTATTGAGCACTATGTGAGCAAGCTCTAACTGTAGGTATTGAGCACTGTGTGAGCAAGCTCTAACTGTAGGTATTGAGCACTGTGTGAGCAAGCTCTAACTGTAGGTATTGAGTACTGTGTGAACAAGCTCTAACTCAGTAGGTATTGAGTACTGTGTGAGCAAGCTCTAACTGTAGGTATTGAGTACTATGTGAGCAAGCTGTAACTGTAAGTATGGAGTACTGTGTGAGCAAGTTCTAACTGTAGGTATTGAGCACTGTGTGAGCAAGCTCTTACTGTAGGTATTGGGCAGGCGCGTACGCAGGGGGGTTTCCCGTTGCCCGGAAACCCCCCAAATGTTCCAAACGAGCAACGTTTTTGGGTATTTTTGGTAGGGCGCACGATCGCTCTGGCAAGAATGCAAAACTTCAACAGATCGCAACAGATCGCAACTCAGTCAAATCTCGCTCAAATCCAACGATCCAAATATCCAGGTCGAATAGAAAACTCTCAGCTGTCGGTTGAAACATTTTCAACGCGCTGCGAGCAATGTCTCTTGAGATAAATCATTCGTAAGTTGAGCCGCGATCTCGCAATTTCAAAAGCGCGCAGTGCGACTGGAGTATCCAGAATTATTTGAGACTTTTCGTCGCATTGACTTGCTCAATTTTGCAGGGGCTTCACTTGTGATATTTTCAAGAGTACACAGCCAAAAAATCGAAGCTCTGCAATCAAGAAAAACGAAATCGCTGGAGCAGGACGCGTTTGGGCCTTTTTCGCACCGTCACTGCACTCTACCGCGATAAATAGCCATAGCGCTGGATATGTACATGACTGTACTGTGTCCTGGCTATCATGGTCGACCTCATTCTCTCCCTGGTACCTTTCCACTTCCAGGAAGCCCAAGATAATGAAGATTGAGTGAGTAGAACTGAAGTTATGATCCAAAGAACACGAAAAATGCATAATTTTGAAAATTTCCCAGGGCTCTTTAGAGTCATTGTTTGCGATTCGGTTGGAAACCCCCCTAGAGGTGACCCTGCGTTGAGTACTGTGTGAGCAAGCTCTAACTGTAGGTATTGAGTACTGTGTGAGCAAGTTCTAACTGTAGGTATTGAGCACTGTGTGAGCAAGCTCTAACTGTAGGTATTGAGCACTGTGTGAGCAAGCTCTAACTGCAGGTATTGAGCACTGTGTGAACAAGCTCTAACTGCAGGTATTGAGCACTGTGTAAGCAAGCTCTAACTGTAGGTATTGAGTACTGTGTGAGCAAGCTCGAACTGTAGGTAGTGTGGCTCCTGCTGCCCAGTTTTGTAACCGTCGCTGCTGTCAATCCGACGTGTGTGTATGCGTACATGCAAGCATTTGTGCGTGTGCATGCAATGTGTTTATGCATGCATGCCCAGCGTGTGCGTGATGTCTATGTGTGTCTGTGTACGTGTGTGCGTGCCTTTTTTTGCCCGCCTGTACGACTGTTTACTAGGGAGTATGACCACTGTCTGCTTTTTCTCTATTTCTGTGCTTTGTACTCTGCAGAGTTGGAATAGGCAATTGCTCCGCAAAGACATGGCCGATTACGCCAAAGACGAATAAGTCCGCTAAAGCTGGCGGATGCTTCCTCTGTTTTCCCAATTGCTGGTCTCCATCTGTGTCACTCTTTCTCTCTCTCTCTCTCTCTCTCTGCCCCCCCCCTCCATTTTATGCCCACTTCCTCAGACCCAATGTTTTCTCTTATATTTTTGGGCTCGCTGACATGCACGCGCGCGTGCGCAGTGAACCACGTTCATACATTTTCAGCCTGACAGCGGCGACGGATGTGTGGTTACACACACCACCACCGCCTACATGCACGCCGCTCTGCTAGGCGTAGTAGTTATTGCTATTTATACTGTTGCTAGTCAGTCAAGTGAGCACCACACTTCTCTGCAGATTGGAAAAAAAGGGGAAATGGCTGCTGCTGTTTCCTGATCTTTTTTCCGGTCGCGCTTCAGCCTATGTTGCGTTCGTTATTATAACTGGCTGTCATGCCGTGGAGAATTTTGTAGCAGGCTGAAGCCTCTTAGATTCAAGCACATTATCTCTTGAATCCTGCCATGCGCAGCAGCATTGAAGATAAATAATAAAATGTGGAGTTTGCTAAGATAGTTTGCCGGCAAATTGGATGCAGACGACATGCTTTTCAGTTGTGGAAAAGCTGTCGGTCTTTCCTAGTGAAATGCATACGAATAGATATGGGTGAAATTTGTTGTACGCACACGGCATGATTCTAGAGTATGGTAGAGAGCTGCGGTACTGTTCAGAGCTGAAGCTGAACGTGTGTGATTGTGTGTGTGTGTGTGTGTGTGTGTGTGTGTGTGTGTGTGTGTGTGTGTGTGTGTGTGTGTGTGTGCATGTGTGTGTGCATGGGATAAAGTGCATACGTGCCGTAATCTTCATGGAGCCGAGGTTTTCCTTTCCAGGATAGCAAGCAGTCTCTCCTGCTGGCGGGAGATTGTCATCATCTCCTGCGAGAGGGTCTGGAAGCGTTCGCTCAGGCGCTGCTGTTGAGTAGCGATCGTCTCGAGCCTGAGCAAGTAGTAATGTATTTGTGTGTGCATGTGTGCACGTTCATGCGTTTGTGTGTGCATTTGTTATGCATGTCGGATGATGAAAGATCCACAAAGGCAGAAAGCAGAACACACAGAAACAGGAGCAAACAGGTGAACGAGACACAACCAAACGGGGAGTGGAAGATGCGTAGAGACGCATATACAGTTAAATGTACCGTAAAGCACCGTTGATCAGCACACGCAATCACTTCGTCAACTTCAAACTTCAACAAACGATCCCTTCGCTGAAAATAACTTCAAATTCCACCATCATGTTTTCAGCCTGGCTCAACATCAGAGTGAAGTTTTTTTCATCCTGACAATGAGCCAGGCCCGAACAATTCGTGGAATGTTAACAAGTACTTTTCGGCGAAGAGTGGCCGTTTTGGGGGGTTTGAAGAAGTGAAGACTAGTAACTGTTATGCATATCTAGGCGGCTATGCCGGAGTGTTCACAGACAAAAAAATATTAAACGGTATACAGTCCACTCCAATTTTAATAGCAAATTTCGTGAAAATAATAGGGAACCACTCATCATGTTCTTGTTTCAACCCGTACAAAATTGATCCGGCGTGGCAGGCTGTCTTCGTTTATAACGAAACATTTCTTGTAGAGCCGCATGATAACCAAGTGCATGGTACAGCCGTCGGCCACAGGCCGGTCATGACGTGTTGGTTGTACCGCGTGGGTGCATTTCGGTTATAACAAACTTCGGCTATAAAGAGAAAATTCAGTGTCAAGTGGCCAGCGCGCACGCAAGCAACAATCGGTGCACGGTTCACTTGGCGCCACGGCACGTATGCACGCACTCCACCGCCGCGAGCAACGGCACACGGACTCTACACTTACCCGTGGTTCATGCTGCAGTGGCCAGCCGGCGTCATCTCATCCTGGAAGGTCGGCGCTGCACCAAGGTTTGCCGTGGACTCGTCCGCGAAATCCAGATTTCCTGCAGCTGATTTCAGCTCACTCAGAACCTGTGCACATGGAACGGGTATAGAGGTGCATGGAGTTCGGGATCAGACGTGCAATAAGATTCGGGCACAGCGGTACTTTGGGGACGGGATACAGATGGGCACAGAGGGTGGGATACAGAGGTCCATACATGTAGAGGACGGGTACAGAGGTACATAGGGGATGGGTACAGAGGTCCATAGGAGACGGGTACAGAGAGGTGTATAGGGGACGGGTGCAGAGGTGCATAGGGGACGGTTACAGAGTTGTATAGGGGACGGGTACAGACGTGCATAGGGGACGGGTGCAGAGGTCCACCGGGGACGGGTACAGAGAGGTGCATAGGGGACGGGTACAGAGAGGTGTATAGGGGACGGGTGCAGAGGTGCATAGGGCCGACGTGCAGAGGTGCAAAGGGGACGGGTACAAAGGTGCATAGGGGACGGGTACAGAGGTACAGAGGTATATAGGAGACGGGTACAGAAGTACATAGAGTTCGGGTGCAGAGGGATGTGTAGAGGGCGGGCACAGCAGTGCTTTAGGAGCGTGGGGAGTGGTACGACCAGGGGTACGGAGGAGGTGTATCCCCTGGGGAAAAAGGAATTTTGGTCCAACAGGGAATGTTTCAACGCTCTACAGGCGCTCTGGGCGTACCATCCTGGACGAAAAGTGGTACGTCCATGGCCAGACTGGTCATACCGTGTGTGACGTCCCTCTTGTTTTTCTGTGTATTACGCTCTGCTGCCGCAGTGACACACATATTTGACACATACAAAGACACACTAAAACAAACACACGCGCATAAATACACATAAACAAACACACATACAAACAAACACAGGCACAGACGTGACAGCCGTCATACATCTTGATACCAGCTCCCAGCTGGTTTTGCCTTCCTGTCAATGCAAACGGAGAAATCAGCAAATCTTCTCAGAAACCTCTCCGGTAGTTTTCGTTCGAGAGCCAGTATAAGGTCAGCCTGGAAGCACAGAGATACAGGCAGAAACACACATGCACGTACGCACGCACACGCACACACACACACACACACACACACACACACACACACACACACACACACATACATACAGATCAGCATGCATGTTACTCACATCAACGAATAGCTACTCGAACCTTGTGGGAGGAACAAAACGTTGAACCAACAGGAATCAAATTGCTCCACAACGCAAACTTACTTGAGACACCGCAATATTCTGCGCGGCTTCACGCCGTATCAGAGCAATATCTCCTACAGCCAAACCAATCTGATGAAGAAAGGAAGAACAAGAATCAAACAAAACAGTTGTACTTGTACTTGAAGTACATGGATTTCTTCATTCCTGCTCCCAGCACCGTGCCATCCCCATACTTAGACAATTGACGAAGTAACTCCATTGGGAAGACAGTTGTTTGCCACAAGACAACGGAAACACACCTAAACATGACGAACTCAAGACGAAGACTGCCTTTCACACAACAGCATCACGCACATGCACCAACACCATGCGCACATGACGTACACTAAATAACGTACTTGCACAACCGAACCACGTAGAACTAGGCATTCCATCAAACATGCAGGAGTTGTTCTTTCTAAGTAGGACAGCGACAAACGCTTGAGCAAACCTGTGAAGCGACACCTGCGCAAATAATTATTATTTTATTACCTGACATACAAGCTTAGAGTTGTTTCATGCGACTGAATGCGTGATAACCAGATGTCATCGGGTACTGCAGTATCAGCGTGTTGGTCTTACCAGCATGTTCATAAGTATAATAGGCATGCAGAGAAGAAAGACTAGCAGAAAGAACCAGGTGAAGAGCTCGGTGAGGATGTGGTCCTCTTGTCCACTTTGACCCTCAACAACACGAAAGACGGCATTGGTTGGGTCAGAGCAGCTGCCGTTGACAAGTTCCTGCGTGTGGCGGTAGTAGACCTACAGTTCACACAGGAATTGTGTGTGAGCGGGGAGGGGGAGGGGGAGGGGGGGGGGGGGGAGGTGCGCAGCGTGCGAGTGTGGATGTGTGTGAATGTGAGAGAGTGCGAGTGTGGATGTGTGTGTGGGGGGGGGAGGTGTGGAAGACAGGGATGGCATTAGTGAGAGAGAGAGAGAGAGAGAGAGAGAGAGAGAGAGAGAGAGAGAGAGAGAGAGAGAGAGAGAGAAAGAGAGAAAGAGAGAGAGAGAGAGAGAGAGAGAGTAAGTTACATTTATAAAGACAGGTAAGTCTAACAAATGAGGACTGAGACCTCTACAACAGGGTTTTTACGCCTGAAAGCAGGTGCATGATTTAACAAGCAGGTTGTCAGTCTAGATTTTATGCGCAGATGGAGAAAAAGCGCAGAATTTTTGTAATGAGATGAAAAGCAGAAATAATAAGAAATAATAAGAAAAGATGAAATGAAAGCCTGCTCACAACCCCGCCCAGCCTTGCGAACTGGGTATGGTGGATTAAGAACCCGGTTCAACGCTCGAGCAAGCGCTCTCCACTCAAGGTGTTCACAGCAACTGATAGGAACTCATATGAGGAAATTATAGAAAAGAAATAATAAGATAAAGAGAATAAATTTCAACGCACCTCAATAAACGGAGCCCCACATACAGTACCTCAGAAAAGTGGATCTTCCGACCAGTGTTTTTGTTGACGTCGCAACCAGATGATGTAAATTTTATTCTTCGATTAGAAAACCCAAGCGCTTTCAGAGCCCTCCGAAGAGAGTCCGGGATGAAACCACGCACACCTACCTCAACCGAAAAAGAAACGACCTGCCACCCGTTTGCTCGGCATTGATCGGCCAGATTCGCATACCGCCTGTCCTTCCGCGAGTTACTGACACTGAATCTGTCCTCAGCACAAACTGTCAACTCCATCCAGAATACAATCCTACGACTCGTAGAGTACAGAACTATATCTGGTCTTAGGGTGGTAAGTGCAACACAGCTAGGGAAAGAAATCTTTGCACTAACTGAGTCGACAAGAAGTTTCCAGTCTGAGGCCGCTGACAGGAGATCAGTCGTAACCGACGGACAGTGGCGGCACTGACTTTCGTCTACAAGCTGCTGGGCCAACCAGGTCCTCCTCTGCTGAGATCCATGGTCCCCCCTCTCGTCGTCCACCATGCCGCACCTGTAACCCGGAGACAATGCCAACAGTCTGCTTCACACCCCTTCCAACTGGAAAATGTTCTCCCTCCAGGCGCTCCTAACTACCTAAGACGCGCCTTTCATACAACATCATCAACACCCTCTTCACCAAACCACCATCTCCTAAGGGCCTACAATCCTTCAAAGCGAACGTCACTACCATCTTCGCCGAAGCCAGTGGCTTTGGGCCACAGACTCCCTCTAACAGTTCAGAACTATTTCCATCCTGAAGCTCCCCCCCCCAAGCATTGCATGATGTTCACTGCATCTGAACTGCCTTTG
>NW_027044997.1:0-2000 GCF_964019385.1 Sycon ciliatum | reverse complement strand
CATAAATTAAGCTAGCTGTGTGGAGTACTCTCATCCTCACCTCTACTACCTATAGAGCTTCTGTGTCTGTTCCTGATCATGATCCTGGTGGCAGTGCTATTGCTGCTGCTGCTGTTTGTGGTGGTGATACTAGTGCTGGTGGTAGTAAAGCCTCTTGCACGGGCAAAATGAATTTCACATATCATCAAACAAATTCAAATTCAATAAACTACTTTGAAATACAAAAATCAATTTAAATGCTAGTGCTGGAGGTGGTGCTGCTGCTAGCGCTGGGGGCAGTAGTGGACTGGTGCTGCTGTTGCCAGTGTAGGTAATAGAACTGGCCCTGGTGGTGGTGGTTCTGCTGCTGATCTGACTACTTTTGTTGCTGTTTGTTGCTAAGCATCACATTTGTAGATTCTTCGTAGCAATCCTGTTGGTTGCTATCCTGCAAGTTGTGTCCCCCACTGGCATTTGATGGCACCACTTGGTCACACCTCTTTAGGATAGCACCATATTGGGACTGGAATTTGGAGCTATGTGTTTCAGCTGGTGAAAACTCACCCTTACTTAAAAACTCACCCTTACTTACCATAAGAAGTGTCTTTCAGCAGATGCCCTAGCATTTTGCTGATTCCCAGAGCGAGATCCTGTTCCAAAGAATTGTAGTACTCAGCTGAGTAGATGACAGTGTGTTGTGCAAAGGGTGTTCTCATGTTCCTCTCTCAGTAGATTGTTCAATATAGTGCTACTACTGTTTCCTTGTCTTTGTCTGTCTCTCTGCTTGTCTGTATGTTTGTGTGTTTGTGTGTTTGTCTGTCCCTATGGACTCATCATTATGTCTCTCTCCTCTCCTCTCCTCTCCTCTCCCTCTCCTCTCCCTCTCCTCTCCTCTCCTCTCCTCTCCTCTCCTCTCCTCTCCTCTCCTCTCCTCTCCTCTCCTCTCCTCTCCTCTCCCTCTCCTCTCCTTCCTGTCCTGTCCTGTCTGTCCTGTCCTGTCCTGTCTCTCCTCTCTCTCCTGTCCTGTCCTCTCCTGTCTCTCCTGTCCTCTCCTCTCCTCTCCTTTTCTTCTCTCTTATTCTTGTCCATGTAGTGCAAGGCATCACAGTTGATTGTGGACGGTAAGGACCGAAGTGGATCTAGACTTTCTAGCTGTTCTTGTCATTTGTTCTGTCCTACGTCAAGTACGAACTCAATTACGCTGTGAGGGAAATCAAGTCTCCTGTTTCTTCTCTCTTTGTCTCTCTCTCTCTCTCCTCTCTCTCTCTTTGTCTCTCTCTCCCTCTCTCTTTGTCTCTCTCTCCCTCTCTCTCCCTCTCTCTCTCCCTCTCTCTCTCTCTCTCTCTCTCTCCTCTCTCTCTCTCCCTCTCTCTCTCTCTCTCCTCTCTCTCTCTCTCTCTCTCTCTCTCTCTCTCTCTCTCTCTCTCTCTCTCTCTCTCTCTCTCTCTCTCTCTCTCTCTCTCTCTCTCTCTCTCTCTCTCTCTCTCCTCTCTCTCTCTCTCTCTCTCTCCTCTCCCTCTCCCTCTCCCTCTCCCTCTCCCTCTCCCTCTTCCCTCTCCCTCTCCCTCTCCCTCCTCTCCTCTCCCTCTCCCTCTCCCTCTCCCTCTCCCTCTCTCTTCTCTCTCCTCTCTCTCTCTCTCTCTCTCTCTCTCTCTCTCTCTCTCTCTCTCTCTCTCTCTCTCTCTCTCTCTCTCTCTCTCTCTCTCTCTCTCTCTCTCTCTCTCTCTCTCTCTCTCTCTCTCTCTCTCTCTCTCTCTCTCTCTCTCTCTCTCTCTCTCTCTCTCGCGCCCTCTATCTTTCTTCCACCTTCCATTATTGTGTTGTTGTACTCTGTTCTTTACTTGGATATTTTTTTCTGTCTGTAGTGATCCGAGGCGAAAGGTCTCGCAGCTATGGATGCCAATGGTAGGTTCTTGTCATGGTCATTAGTTTCCTGTTAGGGCTTTGTCACGCTCCACATAATCATGACTTCTTTTGTATTGATTTATCATGCAACTGGATGTATTTTGTGTTTGACCCAC
>NW_027044996.1:0-10000 GCF_964019385.1 Sycon ciliatum | reverse complement strand
GTGTGCGGTGGTGGCTCAGCAAGGAACATCCTCCAGTTCTGCCGGTCTTGGGCATTCTGAAACCAGGAATCCACGCCAGCTGCCCTCATGTCTCTCTGGACAACGTCTTTCCAGCGCCGCCGGGGACCACAAGGAGGGCGACGACCACTCAACCTTCCAAACAAAATCTGGACGGGAGCACGGTCTGCAGGCATGCGCGCGACGTGCCCGAGCCATTCCAACCGCCGACGCCGAACAAGGTCTGACACCGGTGTAGTGTCACCCCAGCGCGCACGGAGCGTTGCCGATGAGATTTTCTCCTCCCATTGCTGACGCCGAGATACACATAAGATGGAGCGAATGCACCGGTGGTGAAAGTTGTCCAGCAGATCCAAGTCGTGCCGAAGCGGAGCCCATGACTCAGCACCGTAGAGTAAAACCGACAGAACACAGGCTGTGTACAAATGACGCTTTGTTGCCACCGTCAAGCTGGTATCCCGGAACACTGGTAGGAGGCAGCCAAACGCCTTTGCCGCATTGGCAATCCGTCGCTGGACGTCAGGTGAGGATCGGGTGTCTGGCGTGATGAGGGAGCTCAAGTACACAAACGATTCAACATACGAAATGCTGTCGCCACCCATGTCCATCGGCATCCTGTCCTCCGGGGAAATACCAACACCAACTACCATGAATTGTGTTTTCGACGAACTGACGGACAAACCAAACGAGGATGCAACACGATGAAAAGTCTGAAGCGACTGCTCAGCCTCAGCCCGACTCATTGACAACAAAACGGCATCATCTGCAAATTCAAAGTCGTGGAGTTGCACTGCACTTGAAGGGTACCCTTTAGCACGGGAGTAAGCTGACCATTGATGTTGTAGGACAGTGATATACCAGAATCAGTGCTGGCCTGACGCATCGCATCTCTCCAGCACATCATAACAACACCAAAGAAGAGATTGAACAAAACACACACACACACACACACACACACACACCACATACACACACACACACACACACACACACACACACACACACACACACACACACACACACACACACACACACACACACACACACACACCCCTAGCCAAACAACACTGGCCTTGGAGTTGGACATTGGCATTCTCCTCAACAGGACTATGACTGTATGACCAGGTTCACTTTTATCTTTATCCACGCCCGTGGTTTGTTGTTGACTGGATGCTGCTAACAACACACTCACTGTCTGTAGCCGTTCAGGTGTGTTGGGAGCAGGGCCCTGTGTCGTGACTCCCGTATCCCTGGACAGGACCTCTATGTCCCTATCTCTATACTCTCGCAGTACGGCGGCACTGTAATATCCGGACAGTGGTCCACCATTTAGGGGGGTGCACGGTAGGCCGTTGCGGATAATGCCGGCAGAAAATTGGCAGAATTCGGTACTTTTTCTGGTACATTTCATGTATGTTTGGCATGTGGATAAAGAAATGGAGCAGAATTCGAGGAATTGCCCGCCATGAGGTTTGTATAGTTCTGCCAAATTCACTGCTTTTCGAGCAGAATCTGCCAAGGACTAGTGCACGGTGGGAATACTCTTGAAGTAGCTTGTACATACAACAGTGGTAGGTTTGTTATTTGACAGATGTACAAGCAATACAGCAACACAGCTAGCTACAAGTACAATGACACTGGACATTGCACAATAGCTTTCCATTCCCGGTTCACCTCCGAAAAATTGACAAAAAACATTCAGTACATGTATGTGCATGCTTGTGCTAAATACCCCAGACAATATAGGTCAAACGTTTTCAGGTGGGGGACATGTCCCTGTGCCCCTCACTGGCTGGGCGACCGAAATCTGAACAAGTGAGTAGTTAAATGCCAGTATTTTAATACTCCCCGCCGGTAAAGCCGGATAACGTCCCTTTTCTATTCCTCTGATTCAGGTGCAAGATATCTGTTATGTCTTACTCTTTCCTGAACCAAGACCTGCTCAGCAGAGGCAAGCCGGACCTCTCGAGCCGAAGCCATCTGGACGACCTAAGAATGTTTGCCGCGGATCGCAATGGATGGCGGCAGATAATCTGAAGGAGTCGCCACAACTGCCGGATATTGACATACATATTGGACAGAGCTAGAGAACAGCAGCGGAAGCATGTATAGCACGGCTGTGCATGTTGTACGAGTAACTGTGTTATTATTATTATTATTATTACTCTTTCAAGATGTCATGTTTGTAGCAGACAACAAACAACGAGAGGAGTACTTAGTTCAACAACTTATCTTGATGAAGGATTGGAACAAGAATGAGCTCCGCATGGCAAAGGCAACAACGTGATTGGAAGCAGCCATGTTGGAAAATAGACCATAGTCATGCGTGAACATATCAATTTTTACTACAATATTCCACGTACATATGAGGGTTAGAGGTTTAGTGGAAAGATGACAATGCAGCTTCAAAGTTGTGAAAAAATATTCTATTCACGAGATGCAAATATTGGCAAAGAAACCTGCGACCACTTTACTACATACAAGTAAAATTATTTCATTGTGTAACCTGCGTCCAGTAAAGACATAATGCACTATTTTTTTTAAGGAGAAACCACGAACCTCGAGAACAGAATACTGCATGATAGAGCTAGAGGTGGTTGCAGACGCAACTGTGGTGGTGAAACTGGAGCATCTCCGCCGACCTGAGGTCTCGGCTTCAGCGACACTTCAGTGCACCAAAAACTGTGGGGGGGGGGGGGGGGAGGGAGCAGGCACAGGGGGAGGGGAGGGGGGAGTACATTTATATAGAGGAAGGAAAATGGAAAGATGATACATGTGACAGAGTAGAAAATAACAAATAAAATGGGGGGAGCCAGGGTGCAAGCGGAGAGGGTGTTCAGGGAGGGTTCAGAGAGCATCTGTGGCTGAGTGCCAGTCTCGACTGCGGAGAGACTTGTAGGCACCACTATGCACAAGTAAGAGCTACAATTTCTCTCAAAGACAGTCCACAATTATTATCGAAACAAATCTAAAACGAAAATATACAGGGTCCAAAGTTCAAAGGTCAAGGGTCAACACAGTAACTCCTCCAATTGACTGAAAACGAAAAAAGGAATGTCCAGCCGAAACATGCACACACACACACACAGACACACACAGACACACACAGACACACACAGACACACACATACACACACACACACACACACAAACGCACGCACGCGCAATCCGAAGAACATACAAAGACGGACTGTATGGCTGGAGGAAGCGAAAGACTAACAAGAAGCTTTCTTCATCAGGACACAAAATCTGTCTTTGAAAATTCTCTCACCTCCTCATTCATCACTCTCATCACTATCTCCTTCAGCGTCGTACTCATCTTCTTCGTCATTCTCCACCTCGTCGTGCCAGGGAAGATGCTCATACTCCACATTCAGATCATCTCTGGCCATGCCACTTAGAACCTCATGCAGCCATGGAGACAATAGAGCTCTTTCAGGCATCACCAGCTCCTTCAGAGACGAGCAGCTCTCAGCAGCGGCGGCGAACAGCTTTGCTTCGTCGTCAGCGTCTCGGAAATCATTCCTCGGCATTTCGAGCGTGTAGAGCTTTGGCAGACTGGGCAGCAGGGACGCAAGCACCGGCAGAGCTCTCGACGAAAGGCAGTCGTCGTCCAGGTACAGCTCCTGCAGTCGTCGGCATTGACTCAGCGCACCATGAACGGTTTCCAGGAAATCTCCAGTTAGCTCATTGCGCCGGAGTGAGAGGAGCTCCAAACTCTCGTGTTGCTGTTGAATGATTCGACAGACGATCAGTGCGGAGTTCTGCTTTATCCCAACCTTGTGCAGCCACAGCCCTTTCAGCCTCAGTGCTCCTAACAATGGTGCTAGCTGGGTTAGACCTTCCATATCCAGTACGTAGTCATCGAGACAGACGAACTGGAGATCTGGGCAGCTGCTGCAGATTCTAGTGATGACGTCAAGGTTGACGGCTGGATCGGTGCACTTTAGACCTCCAAGGTTCAATTCCAGCAGTCCCGTACAGCGGTGTGTGTTGCTGTGGACGGTGGCCATAGCATTGCTGCTGAAGAGGTTATCGGATGTGAAGACGTACTCCAGTGTTGACGTGTTGGATGCGATACACGCTGCGATATGGGCCGTGTGACGATCTGTGAGGTTGTTCCCCTGCAGGTCAATGAGCTCAAGATTGCGTAGTAGAGCCATGCCATCAGCCATGCATGCATAACCAGTATCACCTATACCACAGTTGTACAGGCGGATGCTGGTGATGAACTGGTGGTGGTGACGGATGACTGTGTTGATAGCCTGACAATCCGCCGGTGTGAGAGGAACGTCGTCGAAATCTACTCCGTACTCCGTGAAGATAGCCTGCATGCTGTCGATGTCTTCGATGCTGGTTTGCTTGGCGTCGGCGTGCTCCGCGAAGACCCGGCAGGCGTAGAGGACTCGTTGTCTTCGTTCCGCGTCACTGACGTTCTCCAGAGTCGCGGATGGCTGCGCTGGTTCGTCGGATGGAGGAACTGGGGTAGCTTAGACGTAGGAGTGACGGTGAAACATCGAATGGCTGATCCTTGCGCCTCCTCGGCCATACAATCGTGCAGCTTCTGTGTACTGGCACTGGGATCGCGATCAGTCCATATGGGTAGCAATGAACGAACGAAATCCTTGCAGGTGATTTTGGTGACGGCTGGGTCAATTTCGAGGCGGACCACTTCAGGAGCAGACAATGCCAGATCGATCCTGCCATCCAGCAATTCTTCTGCAAGATGCTCTGCTTCGTCCAGCGAGAGAAAGGAGGACACATGGTCGGCCCAATCCTTGACGTAGTCGTGTGTTGTGAAGAGAAAGCACGTGACGTTGTGCCCCTCTGCTCCTGTGGAATGCTGGTCGGTATCCTGTGGCTGAGTAGACGATGTGGACTGCGGATTGAGAATGGCTTCGATCAACACATTGACCGACTCACTGTCCAGCTCAGTGGCCAGTAAGCGCCAGAACATGTTGAGGCTGCCTGTGAATGCTCCGAGTCGCTGCACAAGCCACGCGACGTCAGCTGCACTGGGAGAGCGGCTAGCGATGTAGCGAGCTGCTAGAGCTTCCTGAAGTGCTAGGTGACTGAAACGCCACTGAGCCCTGGACAGAGGTGATGCCTTGTCGCAGGCGATGAGCATGCCAAGTGTGCGAGCTGCTGATGACAGTGAAAACATCTTGAAATCGGCATCCGTGAAGATGACTTTGCGACGGATGAGCATGTGAAAAGCGAACCGGGAGAGATCAAGTAGATTTTCCTGGACGTCGTCGGGAACATCGTCCCAATTGGTGTGTTGCTCACCATCGCTGAGCAGCTTTCCTTCTCGCTGATTCAGTAGATGAAGAATTAGCGAGTTGAAGATTGTACCCGGCGTGTTCGGCAGACTGTGCTTGTGTCGGTAGAGGCCGCACGTTGCTTGAGCAAAAAACGGTGTACGCATCATTGTGGCCAGCTGCGGGTTGGTGTTGAGCTCTGCTAGCAAGCTGGTTGCATCTTTCGGAGACAGGACATTGCGAATGTAGTGCTCCAAACCTTGCTTCTCAAAGCCTAGCAGCTCCACACGACGATGGAAGACTATGTCTCGGTTTTGTGTCAGCTTCATGGCTTCTGCTGAATGGCGTGACGTGATGATCAGGTTGATCCCCGGCAATTTTTTGCCACAGATGACGTTGTATATGAACGTGCTGCAATCAGCCAGCTTGATCTCGTCGAGGCCGTCGAGAATAATACAGACAGATTCGGGATGATTGCAAACAAAATCAATGACTTCAGCCTGCTCACCTGGTAGTGTGATGCCGAAATTCTCCAAATCCAGCAGTTCAGCGATGCTTGTGATATTGCGCACTTCTGCTAAGCGCAGCTCCAGTGCACGCAGGACAACGATGCTAGGCCAAATCTGCCCTCTTGCCCATTCAAACGGACCTTTCTTGGTGAAGAGCATGGTTTTGCCTGCTCCAGCCGATGAGAGGGCAATTGCACGGAAAGTGTTTCCACGCATGCGTTGTCGCATGGCTTTCTTGACATTGAGAATCTCGGTAAGCTTCATCTTGCGCAGCTTCCTAGCTTCAGACGCAAATGAATGAGCTAGCCGCTCATTGCCCGCAGTTGTGCCAAGTTTCTCTGCTTCGCGCATCCTGGCATTTAACTTCTGCTTGGACACTACATGGAGGTCAGCATAAAGCTCGTCCATTTGCAAGATTCGTTCCTTCTCTTCATCAGTCTCCTCTATGCAGAACTGCACATTGCTGTAGGCAGCACACAGACGTTCACGGTATTTCTTCACGGCATCAGGTAGTGGTTTCTTAGTAGCTTCGCCATGACCTGAGCTGACAGTTGGACTACTCGCCTGGTCCATACTGCAGCAGCTCAGCAGTAATGAAGACTGCTAATGTTGCTGGCAGGGTCAGACACACAGCGCTCTCACACAAACACTAGCTACACTACAACAGACAACAGTTACTAGTAGAGCAAGCTACACAGATCAGCTACAGGTAGCTGTAATGACACTGTATGATTAGTTGCTGTGGAGAGATCTCCTCTTGCACTTGTGCGCTGTTCATAGCATGTAGCAGTACAAGTCATTCATACATACACTTCACTGTACAGACACTGGCAACAGCAGCAGCAGCACCTACCACTCTACTGTATGAGTACAGTCTGTATCGGCTATAGAGTGACCGGATATAAGAATATATCGGCTACAGTGATATTAGAGAGGTTTTGCAGAGCGAACGTTCGCGCGAATTTTCGTTTGACGTCACGAAAAGCGAAACTTCGTGCGAACGTTCGCAGTTTTGAACGCGAAAGTTGCAGGAAACGCGAAACAAACTTTCGCAGTAATTTTCGCTCTTTGTGGACCGCTGGTCAGCCTGGCCTGGTGCACGGTGATCTTCATGCAAGTATTAGTTGTGCTTTATCTCTACTCTTCAAAGTCTCTTGGCTTGGTCCGCGAGTGCTAGCTTTCATACTTGTGGCAGCCCGTGTTGCTTCATCTCCAGAACCATCTCCGATCTCCTGCTTGCTCGTCTTCTCACTGCTCAGAGTCGGTTACATCAATGATGCCTTTTGAATCTCACGTGTTGATGCACAAGATTACGGCACAAGCCAACCCGACCCGTTTGTCTGTGGGTCTCCGGCCATGGACAACGTAGTCAAAGAGCTCTCGTCTCAGGCCGTGACTCAGGCCTCAGGGTATCTGGTGCGCGTGCCGCCACTCGCAACAAATAAATAATCGGATGGAGACGACTTCTCAAAAACAAGCGAGTGCACACGAACATTTCTTGGAGCGAGATACATGCAAACTTTCGCAGTAATTTTCGCTCTTTGTGGACTGTTCGTGCACGGTGAGCCACCCTCAGTCCTCATGTTTGTGCTTGATCTCTACTCTTGGCTTGGTACGCGGGTGCTAGCTAGGCTATACTTGTGGCGGCCCGTGTTGCTTCTTCTCCGGGACCATCTCCTGCCTGCTCGTCTTCTCACTGCTCAGAGTCGGTTACATCAACGATGCATCGATGCCTCTTTGAATTTCAGGTGTTGATGCGCCAGATTACGGCACAAGCCAACCCGTTTGTGACTGTGGGTCTCCGGCCATAGACAAGGTAGTCAAGGAGCTCTCGTCTCAGGCCGTAACTCTAGGTGCCACCACTCGCAACAACAAAAATAATCGGATGAAGACCACTCACTGTACTTCTCAAACAAGCGAGTGCACGCGAAAATGTCTTGGAGCGAAAAACATGCAAAACACAAATTTCGCGCGAACGTTCGCAATAGTTTTCGCAACCCGGAACGCGAAAATCATTGCGAACGTTCGCTCTGCAAAACCTCTCTATTGGTACGAAATATCAAAAGCAAAACGTATTTTATCCAGTACAAATATCACTATAACCAATATTATCGGATGTAATGATATATCGGATATTATGATGGCAACATAGAATCAAAACATGCATAACACACTACATTATAATCGGCTATAGTGATAACTTTAAAATACATGTTGCAATAATATCAAAGGCCCTATTTTTTTTACTTTCTTCACGTTGCTTATTTTGATAGTGACACATGTACATGTACATAACAGAATTTTTTATGGAAATGCGGGCACTGTCAACTATGCAGCATGCTCATTTGTCAAAACGCCATGCTGGAAGTATTCCCTTGCCTTTCATGTGTCGCTCGAAAAAAATCGATCATATCGCATATAGTGATGCATCGGTTATAGTGATAAAATCACGGAAATCAAAAGGGTACGCTATAGCCGATACAGACTGTACATGAGAGCCAGTACTAGGGGTTTTCCCTTGCTACTCTAACTGCACTGTTCTACAGCACTGTCTACTGTAGTGCATTGTGTGTTTGTGTGTGTGCGTTTCTCACTGTCCCATCTACTGTTTCTGAGCACTGGCATGAGGCAGACAGTGTTTGGCGTCACAATGACGTCTCACTTGTCATAGTGAGAATGCACCTGTCATGACAGACCAGCAGATTGTCAGAATGCACCTGTCATGACAGACCAGCAGATTGTCAGAATGCACCTGTCATCACAGACCAGCAAACCAACATACAACTACAGTCAGTATCGCCTATAAGGTTGGCGGCTATAGTAATATTAACTGATACCGGCTATGTATATAATACACACTAACCTTAGGTTTATACGTGGAATATAAACTGAACACAAACCGAGGCGAAGCCGAGGTTTGTGTGATAGTTTATATTCCACGCATAAACCTAAGAGTAGGTTGTAGTATATTTATACCAGCCTTTATACAAACCTCCATTCAACTCTACCGACTTTTTTGTGAGCAGTATCAGCCATTAATCATTACCCTTGTCTTCTACCGAAGAGATAGCCATTCTTCATTACTTGTGGAAGACAGTAGACTAGGCTACTAGCACTGTACAGCGGTTATGCATGAGTCAACACTGACAACAGTATCGCTTTACCTAGTCACTAAGCCAGTGCAGAGCTTCCTCCAAAAAGTGAGAACTTTCGTGACATTCTTTAGGTGACGACGTTGGAGAACACGGTCAACTGCTTGTTTCCATGGTGTATTTAGGCGCGCAAATTTGGGCGCGGTTTTTGAAGTTATAAGCAACTTGGGCACCCCATATCTGCCACTTCCTCCAGTTTGGCAGTTGTGGTAACATTGATTTCACTATGGATCCAGATCAGTCTGAAGATCCACCCAAGAAAAGAGTTTTCGGAGCGTCAACGAAGGAGGACCAGCAAAAACTCATCTCTGACGCTGTTCCAAAGAGTACACACTCAGCAACCCAGTATTGGGTACGGCTCTTCACTGATTACTGCAAAGATCAAAAGGCTTCGACTACGAACTTCTCCTCAATCCCTATTCCGGATCTTTCAGACCTAGTTGGCTCTTTCTACGTCGATGCGAAGACGCGCCATGGAACTCCTTTCTCAAAGAACAGTCTTCTGGCAGCAAGAAGTGCTATACAGCGTCATCTGTCTTCTATGCGAGAAATCAACATATTCAGCGATGAAGCCTTTGCAAGGACCAACAAACTATTGGATGGTGTACTAAAGGCACGCAAGCGCGCAGGCAACGAACCAGCTGTAAAGCACAAAGAACCACTGTCTGAAGACGATCTCGGAAAGCTGCGCACATATTTCGAGGATGTCGTCGAAACAACCGACGCGATCAAGCTGGCGTTCTACGTTTGGTACCAGCTAACTCTCCACTTCTGCCTCAGAGGTGGTGAAATGCAGTCAAAGCTAACGAAACGCGACCTCGTGTTTGAATCTATCGACGGACAAGACGTGCTCAGGCTTGGAACATCGTTTATGTCCAAGAATCACCAAGGGGGCTTGACAGGATCGGACTGGTCGTCAGCAGGAGTAATTATGATCAAACGCAGCTGACAGCAATCAAGCGTTACCTTGACAAGCTTCACCCTGACCAAGATCGCTTGTTTCACCGCGCTGTGAAACCTGGTAAGCTTCCTGCTGATATGTCATGTTGGTACACACGCT
>NW_027044995.1:0-2000 GCF_964019385.1 Sycon ciliatum | reverse complement strand
CAGTACATACTCCCCCCCCCCCCCCACACACACACACTACGGACACACGCACACACACACAACTCACCCACATCCTGTGCACTAGCCATCTCTGAAGACAGCGGCAGCCAGCCAATAGGACGTCGATGGTTGGCACCGAGTTGATAGTGTTGTAACAGACGATGTAACTGAGCTGGTGTCAGCGACTTGTGCTCGGCACGCAACTGTGACCATGATGTCTGTTCATGCCACAAACACAAACACACACACACACACACACAGACAGACACACACACACACACACACACACAGACACAGACACACACAGACACACAGACACAGACACACACACACACAGACACAGACACGACACACACACACACACAAACACAGACACACACAGACACACACACACACAGACACAGACACACACACACACACACACACACACACTACACACACACAGACACACACACACACACACACACACACACACACACACACACACAGACACACAGACACACACACACACACAAACACAGACACACACAGACACACACACACACAGACACAGACACACACACACACACACACACACACACTCACACACACACAGACACACACACACACACACACACACACACACACACACACAGACACACAGACACACACACACACACACGTGCACACACGGATGGGGACAGCCGCACACATATTAACACCATCGGAACTGCCAGGAAACACACACACAAACACACATGTGCACACACGGATAGGGAGAGTTGCTCAAAAATTAACACCATCACTTATCAGAACCGCAAAGACACACATACTCATGCTCGCGTGTACGCACACACGCAAGCGCACAAACACACATACACGCACACACGCGCACACACACACACACACACACACACACGTGCACACAGGCAAGGCAATACCTGAAGCAAGGCCTGCTTTGGCGATGCAAGCAGATCAGCTGCGGCTGACAGCTGTTGTAGATGACGAATAGCTTCTTGGTGACACCTTGCTGTGATGCCCATGTCTCCAGTATGTCTAGATTGGTGCGAATCTGAATACCCTTGTTCCAGCTAGCAGCAGAGGATTGATATTGACACACACGTGCACAGACATACACATATGACAAGACACAGGCACACAACATCAATATACAACAAAATGTGTGATGCACTGATCTTAGATTTGCAAAGCACTAGAAGTCTATTGAAAGCACCATTTCGTCCAAGCAAATAGTATGACAACACGATGTGTACGTTTGACATGACAATGTGTACAGATGACATCATGATGACATCATTATGACATAGTGCACACACCCAGCCTATAAGGAGTCTGAGGTGCCATGTAACACAAGTCCCCTGTGAGTTCTATTCAGCTCTATTACGAACAGCACGGCGTGGCAGAGAATGCAAATGCGAACACGGGAATGCTGGGTGTGTTTGTTTGTTTTTTAAACCCACCGGTAAAACCTGTCACCGGCCCTTCGTCCATCAGAGTGTTGAACAGCGACGCGTTGGTGAAGAAGAAGATATTGGACAAGAGCTGCAGAGTAATGTTTGGGTGAAGCTGACTCTGACCCAGTAGATCCAGTACTAACTATAGGTTACGGTAGCATAAGATACATACACACACACACACACACACACACACACACACACACACATACACACACACACACACATACACACACACACACACACACACACATACACACACACACACACACACACACACACAGAGACACACACATCGGATCAACTTCATGACATACTAGAACTAGCCATGCACAGACACAGGACATGTGATGAGACCGTGATGATATTGCAAGTGTCATTGACCATTCTACAAGTACAGTGTGCAGTGCATTGCCATCTTTGCTGTCATTGTCGCCATCATCATTGTCATTGTCGTCATCATTGGTGGCGACAACAGAAGTGATGGCATTGGCACTAGTACCACCGCCTCCGCCACCAACCACCACCACCAGCAGCAGCCGCACC
>NW_027044994.1:0-4000 GCF_964019385.1 Sycon ciliatum | reverse complement strand
ACTCCGCTGACGAATACAATCATGTGTCTCATGCACTCCACACTTGTTCAGAGCCAGTACACGCACACCACTCAAGCCAGTCTCACCTTTTTCCCGCGCCAACTCAGCAATGATACGCATGCGCTGGTGAGAAGCATGGCTGTGACGCTTGGACAGCTCAGAGCGCTTCTTCCGCCGCTTCTCCCTGGACTCCATGATAGTCTAAGCAACAGAACGGGAGGAATAGGTAGAAAAAGGTACTGTAAAACCGGAATGTTTTAACGACCATTTTTTTCGTTATTCGAAGAAACATTATTGCAAACCCGGTTTGAGATGTCAGTGTAAAGATGCGCATACAGGTAGGTGGCTACGCAGCCATCGTTAAACTTTCTGCACGTTATCATGCCAAAATTACAAAAACGTTAAACTTTTTGCTCGTTAAACTTTCCAGTTACAGTAAGGCCCTCATCAGGCTACGTACATAGAACATCCAGTACAAAATCACATAAAACCTAAAAGGCAACATTTTTCCACGCCTGCATTTAGACTACACATTTTACATGCAATATACAGGTAACCTTTGACCCTACGCAATTGCGCAAGGGGCCTGGGATGTGTGAAAGCAGCGGACAGTCGTACCCGGGTACAAAGTTTGTACGACTGCCTGGTGAAAGTACAATAAATGCAGGAAAGTTGCCTTGTACAAGGGTTCGCACTCTGCCTGAAAGGAGCTTTTTAGGCTTCCCGCCAGATTCTTGTTGTTGTCTTGGAAACTTCTATGTAAATGTGACTTATAGGCTGTTTTGTACCTAGTCTGAAATGGGCCTAAGCCTACGCAACACTAATGCCATTCAACCAGCAACATCTTTGTGAATGGTTATGAACTTATGGCCTCTCTCATCTATAGTCCATTTCAAAAAGATTAGCAATCAGGTTTTGGTCTTAAAAAGTATGAAGATAAGGGAAATTTGGACAAAAAAGTGCATAGAATGGCTTGTTAGGACATGGCAAATTGTTCTGTGAAGGTTTGGGAACAATTGGACCAGCCGTTAAGGAGTTAGAATTTCGGCCAGGTTTTCGGCCTTTTCCCATGGTTTACAATTTGCCCTGGATGTCAGTATCGATTTTTTATCAAAACCCACGATTTATCCCTTCCTTTTTGGCCTTGTGGTTATGAATGCTGTCTGCTGACCATGAAGTTGTGAGTTCAAATCCCAAACTATCTTCAAGTCAAACTTTTTTTTCATTGTTTTGGTGATCACGTTGGTACAAAAAGTACAAGCCAAAGAAGGTGGCTGCGCCAAACGACTTGTTGTTGTTGGAGCTCGCGTTTCCTGCCGAACTTACTGACACTTGACTGGTTCACGCCATGTGAACACACCCACAACACTGAAACGGTGTGAGTGAACACGGAAGTCATTGCGCTGTAGCTACGTGTTGTTGACTACAACGGCACATCGATCGATCGATTTCTCTTTGAGAATTATTTTAGTATTTCAAGATCGCCAATTTATTTGAATTTAGGAGTCAACGCCGTCTTCTACCAGCTTTCACAGGCGTCTGCTTTTCTCAAATATCGTCGAAGTCACACGGATAGCTTTGCCAAGTCATGGCCTTGGGAATGAGTCTGTGTCGATGTCGTTTTCGTCACATCGTGAGAGTAAATTGCATCGCAGCTCAAAGAAATTGGGCACGAAACGAATTGGGACCCATCCCGCTCGTCAGCATTTACCACACTTTCGACATGTCCGGGCCTCTCTGACTCCATATCGATACGAGCTAGTACGAGGAAGAACTCGTTTGTTGTAAACCAGACGTACATGTACCGACGTGAGTGAGTTGTCATTTTTCATGCTTTCGCGCGGATTATTTCTTCGAGTTCACAGTGAGTTTTTCCAGCCAGCTCTCGAGTGCGCATACGATAAGACGGCAAACTCCCCGGGCGATCGCCAGGATTGCTAATCTTTTTGAAACTGACTGTACTATCGTATTACCTCAGAAGATAGACCTCAGGCGTATGAGGGGTAGTCCATTAATACAATATCGGATAAAATAGAGCTGTTACACGTCGTTGTCATGCAACCAGATTGGCATAGAAAACGGACATGAAGAGCGTACAGTGGAACTACACATGTGCATGTACTGTGACCAGCATCATGTGACCCATTGAGCCAGGGATCGACTGGCGCTTGAAGTAACATGTCTGCGACAGCCGGGTCACTCTAGACGGGAACACTGAAGTCCAACGAAGACATTGGAGCCCTAGAACGTACTCAAAACCACTAGAGATCAACAGCAAATACATGAGGAGGTACTTGGCGAGGCAAGGTGTTGACAGAGAATTGCCCTACGTTGTTGGCCTTTCTTGACACATGACTTCACATTGATGACACATAATTGCATCTGGGAAAGAATCTGTTTTGCCTGTACCGGGCATTTAACGGCCAAGGCCAAGGAGCGAGTTCAATGCAGGCCGGAAATAATAGGCATGCTTGGGAAGCGGTTTGGCAGTCCAGAGTAGGTGATCCAGCACCTCCTCACCATCCTTGAAGGCATCATAGTGCAACGGCAAGAGTGGCTTACCTGCCGCTTGCTGTGTAAACCTCTAATCCAAGTGCCGGGGTCAGAGAAACGCACCGGGTCATCAAGAACACCCTGCAAAGACAAGTACAGCGAGAAGAGAGAGAGAGAGAGAGAGAGAGAGAGAGAGAGAGAGAGAGAGAGAGAGAGAGAGAGAGAGAGAGAGAGAGAGAGAGAGAGAGAGAGAGAGAGAGAGAGAGAGAGAGACAGAGAGAGAGAGAGTCAGTGAGAAATAGATACAGGTGTTGGTATTCACGCATCCAGTGACAGCCCAGGGTACAGCCAGACACCCAGTCGTTAGAAGCTGAAGTGAAGAGGCCCAAGCCAAGTCCGGGTATACGACCTGTAAGTGTAGTTTGGGGGTCTGAATATTAGTCTGAATAGACAGTCGATTCCTGATCTAACTAACAGCACTGTGCAGGAGAATTAACGTTAGTTCCTAATAGCCAAAGTTCTTTACAACAGAACTACACTCACACATACAAATATAAGAAATAACAGAACTACACTCACACATACAAATATAAGAAATAACGCATCATGCCTGCTGCCCGCTGGCATGTGGCCAGTGACTGCACTGAGAGTGTAGTTGGTTGACATGCTGCACCCCTACACGATACGGTTCGTTAGACATGAAAACAGTTCGCTACAGCGCGTCCATTTTTGTATGGGTTCAAACAGGGACTGGGACAATAGTTTGCTGTATCACGAAATTCGCTACATGCGAGTTGGTTATAAGCGGAGTCGACTGTGCGTACAATAAACAAAAGTCTGGAGGTAAGAGACAGCTGGCCTCACAGATGTTACCACCTGCAGTCAAATGGGCAACTAAACCGGACAAGCAGCCGTTTCCAATTGCGTCCGTAGCTGAAACTCGTAATGCAAATAGTTTTTTTCCCCCTTTTCAATCCCTGGTACTATTCACTATTCAGCAAAACATCCTTCGGCCATTGCATCCGGACCAGAAAAACTGATCTTGTGACCGTTTGACTCATTGCTACTGTTTTACACCAGGTACAAAATCAAATCATTCATCCTTACCGGCAGAACTTCTTCACAAATACGTTTCGATTTCGCTTCGGCACTCGTCTTACTAGACTTCCGCTTCGAGCTCTCAACGGATGGTTGCTGGTAGCAATTGAGGGGAACAGGGAAATGTACACATACACATGCACAAACACACACACACACACACACACACACACACACACACAAACACACACACAAACACACACACACAAACACACACTTTTAGATCTGAAACGCACCCATCAACGAACGCCACGGCTGCGTAAACTATGTTGGGCAATTGCACCATTCAATCGTGTGCAGGGCAGAAAATTGCCCCCAGTTTACCCTGATCTTGCACACCTAGTCTGCTGCTGTACTTTCCGCTATTGCCAGCACACCCACACCCGCACCCGCACCCACACCCACACCC